>NC_133770.1:161564012-161824134 GCF_003597395.2 Chelonoidis abingdonii | reverse complement strand
GGGGAACCCAGGCTGATAGTAGCCTCAATACTATCTGGTGGCAGCGAAATAAGATCCAAGCTGGGTATAAGCTTGGGGAGGTTCACAGTAAGCACCCAGATTTTGTACGCTAATGTCCAGATTTGGGACAGAGTTTACCACCGGTGTAAATCCAGAGGCAGCCCCCGGCCCCCAGTGGCTCCAATGCAGAATCTGATTGGATGCTCTGGAGACAGCCAGCAGAGGGGACGGGGCAGCTGTGGCTCCCTTCTGCAGGCACAAACCAACCTGAGCCACGTGGGCTGTGAGTGACCGCGGCGCGAGACCCAGGGCAGAGAAACCCCCTTGTCAGCACAACCCTTCGGGAAATGGACTGAGCTGAGAAACCTCTCGCTCCATCGGACTCACGGGGCCCCACTGGGCCCTGCATTGCCACTTGTGGGGTCACTGGGCACGTCTGCATGGTTATCAGGAGGAGTGACTGCTGCCTGCGTAATGCACCGGAGCTGCCTTTGATCTAGCTTGATCCAAGCTGGCCTGAGGAACGATAGCAGTGAAGTTGTGGCTGCTCGAGTGGGTCTGCAGGCTACTGCTGTGTACCCAGGACCCCGAGTGCAGACTCAAGGAGCCACGACCCATGCTGCTGCGGTTTCTCTGCTCGTTTTCAAACTAGCAAGATTAAAACCATCTGAGGCACATCTATACATGCTGTAATCACACCTTCCAGTTGCAATGCAGAGACACAGTCACCTGCAACCTAGCCTGGCCTGCCTCTTCCTTCTCTGGCCCCCAGCTTCGCACCAGGGTGAGTTCACCATTCGCACAGAGCTTCTCCTGACTCTCACCAGGGCCAGTGACAGAATGATCAATCCCAGAATCACTATTCCCGGCTCACATTTCACACCCTCTTTGCCTGGGGGTAAGCGGTGACCCCAGGCACAGGAGTGTCTAGCCTCCGTGGAATTCAAACCCAGGGTGTCACACGCTGCAGTAGGTGAGCACCTCCATGACCCAAAGTGGTCCCCAGCACCGTTGTTTCCAACTTACTTTCATTTTCCCCTTGCGCCCACAGCCAAGCCTCTCTGTCTCTCCTGATGGCCTCACAGAACTGGTCCCCCAGGACGGAGAGGAGATACTTGGCGAGGCTGAGGCTGGTGCTGATGTCCTGGGCCCTTCTCTCTCTGCTGGAGATCCTCAGGCATAAGCTCTCGCCCTCAGCTTCATCCAGCGTGGAAAATCCATCCACGCTCAGCTCTCCACTATCACAGAACGCCAGCCTAAAAGCAGCACAGAGAGAACTCAGCTATGGTCACAGCAAAGAGAATATTATGAAGTCAGAGAATCCAGAAGCTGCTAGGCCAGCTACCTGTGGCTAGCAGGCAGGCAGCAGGGCCTTAGAGTTCCAGGGCCAGGTTTCCTGAAGGGCTAAAGCTCCAGAGCCCATAATCTCAACTCAAACTTCCCAGATTAGAAAGCCAGAAGGGACCACTGTGATCATCTAGCCTGAGCTGCAGAACACAGGCCCAAGAATTTCCCTGAATTAAACTCCTCATTGAACGTGAGCAGATCTATTAGGAAAACATCCAGTCTTGATTCTAAAACTGCCAGCAATGGAGAATCTGCCACAGCTCTCGGTAACTTGTTCCAATGGTTAATTACCCTCACTATTAAAAATGTGAGCCTTATCTCTAGTCTCAATTTGTCTCACTTCAGTTCCCAGGCATAGGCTCCGGTTATACCTTTTTCTGCATGACTGAAGGGCCCTCTCTTACCAAATATGTGTTCCCCAGATAAATACTTATAAACCAGGGGTCAGCAAGCTTTGAGAATTGGTGTGCCGAGTCTTCATTTATTCACTCTAATTTAAGTTCTCGCGTGCCAGTCATACATTTTAACATTTCTAGAAGGCCTCTTTCTATGTCTATAATATATAACTAAACTATTGTTGTATGTAAAGTAAAAAGGGTTTTAAAATGTTTAAAAAGCTTCATTTAAAATTAAATTAAAATGCAGACCCCCCCCCCAGACCAATGGCCAGGATCTGGGCAGTGCGAGTGCCACTGAAAATCAGCTCGCGTGCCTCCTTCAGCACGTGTGCCATAGGTTGCCTACCCCTGTTATAAACTATGATCAAGTCATCTCTTAGCCATCTCTTAGCTAAGCTAAACTGATTGGGCTCCTGGCGTCTATCACAATAAGGCGTTTCCCAATCCTTTCATTCAGTGGTGCCACCGAAACCTTGTGTGGGCCAAAGAGATTCTACATATTTTGATAAGATTTGAAGTCACCTGTATTGATTTATATTTTAAGTTCAGCTTGTTTCCTAGGTATTTAGATAGAAACAACCTATGTCCAGTATTGTCTATTTACACACTTATGTAAACTAAACTGTTGTAAACATGATGACAAAACGCTAATTACTCGGCCCTATGCAATGCTCTGGTGGGCCACGTACGGCCCACGGGATGTAGGTTGGGCACCCCTGCTAATTGTTCCCATGGCTCTTTTCTAAATCCTCTCCAATTTATCAACATTCTTCTTGAATTGTGGGCACCAGAACAGGACACAGGATTCCAGCAGCAGTCACACAAATATCAAACAGAGTCTGATAAAATAACCTCCTTCCACCTACTGGACATTCTCCTGATTATACATCCCAAGGGTTGCATTAGTCCTTTTGGCCACAGGGTCACACTGAGAGCTCACATTCAGCTATTATCTACCATGACCCCCACGGATTTTTCAGAGTCACTACTTCCCCCAAACAGTCCCCAACAGAACTGGCATCCGGTTAGAGCATTGGGGTGAACACACTGACTAACAAACAACACCATCCAATCTTTAATACACCCACTGGCAAAGGACACTCTTCAGACAGAGCAGCAGCCCTTACTGTATCAACCGCACCCCTCCTGGTTTTGGCTGGAGGGCTCCCGTTCAAATACCAGTTAAGCTCAGCCCCATTAGGCTGTGAGATCTCCTGTGGTGGCAGGTGCATAAGGCTATACAGAAGGGAAGGCTGTTGCCGTCTTTGAGGTACAAGGGGGTACTGCCCCCTTTTCCCTGCCTTCTGCAGTGGTTTGACAGTGTCTGTGATTGCAGCCAACTCTAGTGGTCTGCACGTGCAGTGTGTCAGTCCAGCACAACCTTTTATTACTTGTCATTGCATTTTATGTCAGTTTCTCAAAAGCAGGGACAGGAGGTGACAGACAGGAATGCAGCAGCGTGGAATGGAAGTGGAGAGGAGCTGGGATGGGATGAGCATTATTTGTGTTACCATGGTACTTAGGAGCCCCAGGCATGGACCAGGACCCCATGGTGTGAGGTGCTGTGCAAACACAGAACAAAAAGCTGTCCCTGTCCCAAAGACTTTGCAATCTAAAGGCAGGATGGTGCCCTACGTCAGATCCTCCAGGTTATTTCACATTCTTGTTTTAAGTGTCCAAGCAATGCGATTCCCACCCTATCCCTGGAGAGCAGACTCCGCTGCCCAGCTGATCTCACTGTTCGGAAGCTCTTCCTGATATCCCAACCTAGTGTCTCCTTTTGTAATTTAAGACTCGCTTCTGCCCTCTGCCTCCTGAGGGCTGAAGGATTGAGCCAATGCCCTGTGTGGGAGAGCCGCTGCCAATAGCAGCCCAGGCTCTCCTAATTCACAGCACAGGCTCCCCCCCAAGACTCGTTATCTTGCAGGCCCCGGGGGTGCCACTTCTCAGTGCAACAGGAGAACTGAAGAGGACAGTCGCATGTGTGCTTACCTTCGGAAATGCAGGAGCCTACAGAAGGTTTCCACAGGTTCTTCCTCCTCCTCTCGGAGCACTGCGCCCGTCCCATCCTTGGAGGCACAAGCACAACACCTCTCAATGCAGTCAGGGAGGGCCACACATGGAACACTCTGTAGGTATCGCTTCTCCTTCTGCTCTCCAGCATCCTCTCCGTTGCAACTCAGAAGCCCTGGGGAAACAACGTGAGGTTGAGCAACTGCTATGAAGACACCGGCCAAGATTCCTCACGAAGGTCCTTGCACACCTCGTCTTGGGGGATGCACCAGAAAGACAGCCTAGCAGACTAGTGCAGTGTCACCACGTGAACTTATGGAACCCCAGAAGGCAGCAGAATGTCTGATCACGTCTGAATCATTCCCCAGCAACACCCGAGCCTAATTCCGCCCCATCTCCTACCAGACCTTCTCCTGCTCTCCGGCCAAGCTCCCCTCATTCCCTGCCACTGAGGAGAGTGAGTAAATCAGGAAAGATGACAAGGCAAAATGAACAAGCCTCACAAGAGATGAGCTTGGCCCAGCGAGGCTGAGATCCCCTGGAGGTGTCAGAGAGACAGAGAGAGAGAGAGAGAGGTGTGGCTGCACAGAGGGTGGAAGGTGGGGTGGAGAGGTAGGTCACTCAAGGCAATGGATGAATCCAGGGGACCAAACAAGATCCTGTGGCCTCTGACACTAGCTCCCTCCCCCTGCCTCCCATTGGCTTCTGCAGCTCTGTCCTCTTCCATATCCTTGAGGCCAGGGGCGGCTCTAGCTTTTTTGCTACCCCAAGCACGGCAGGCAGGCTGCCTTTGGTGATGCACCTCTGGAAGGTCCCCGGTCCCACGGATTCAGCAGCGTGTGTGCAGGAGGTCCACCGGTCCCACGACTTCGGCATACCTGCTGCTGAATTGCCGCCAAATCCGCAGGACTGGTGGACCTCCCACAGGCAAGCCGCCGAAGGCTGCCTGACTGCCGCCCTCGCAGGGACCAGCAGGGTGACCCACAGATTGCTGTCCCAGGCACGCGGTTGGAGCGCTGGTGCCTGGAGCCGCCGTTGCTTGAGGCATCTCACTGGCTCCCATACATTGAGCGTCAGATTCAAACTGGCCATCTTTCCTGGCCTTACTTCATTCATGTCTGCTGTCATCTCTGACTTGGTCTCCTTTCACATTCGCTTCCCTGCTCCCTTGACCTTCACTGATGAGCCAACTTTAATGTCCCTTCTCTGTCCTCTTCACAAAGGCATCTTCCCCCCTTCTTTTATGCTGCCTCTTAAGCCGGGTTCTCATTTGACAGCGAGTTTTGCAATATTTGGTCCCCCCCGCACCCCCAGCTCCAGAAGTCAAGTGATTACAGGAGAACGTCAGCTTGCATTTAAAACAAAAAACACACAGTAGCTTTCTAGCCCTTGTGGTGGGGGAGAAAAGCTTGAGAACATGACCTGAGCATGACCCTAAAGGCTCCAGAACCAGAAAGCAAAGAAAAAGCACCCCAAAATAATTATCTGTAAATCATTTCATGATTTTGGGGGGCCCTATTCATGATTGCTGAATGCTTGGAGTTGGCAACATGCTGGGAGTTGCACTTGGAATGCTGTCCATGACTTCCCACCCCACCCCGCAGCAGTCCCCACACCGTATTCAAGTCCCTCCAAGAACCACTAGACTGTGTCCGTCCCTTACTGAGTAACCACATGATTACTCTTATTTAATACCTGCGTTGCCACTCACGATCGGTGCCCCCATGTGCTGGGTGCTGCACAAACACCCAGGAAAACGTAGCCCCCTGCCCCAAAGAACTTGTGCTTATTGTCCCCCTCACCTTCCCTCACAACCTAGCCTTTTAATGTCATGCTCGTATTGCATCATGTTATTTGCCTTGTATGCTCTACAGGGCAGGGACCCCATCTGAATGGGTTTGGAAGGCTGTCTCCCATGTAGAGGAGGAGAGGAGAGGGCCATGGAGGGAGCCATGGGACTCTGACAGCAGGAAACACTAGAGAGGAGTTCCCCAGTCCTGCACGCTCCAAGCCCAGCCGTTTTCTAAAGCATTTGAGCTGCTGTGAAAAGGAAGGAGACCTGGGGAGACATCTTAGCCCCCCCACCCCCACCAGGCACTATGAGCAAGGATTTAGGGACAAAGTCCCACCTCCTTCTCTCCTGGCTCCCTCCATAACCGAAGAGCAAAGTCAAAGCAATTGCACATCATGGGCTTTGCTCTTGTCTGACTGTCTGTCTGTGCCTTAGCGCACACACGTGTGTATTTACAAGTATGCATGCATATTTTTCATGGACGTCTATCTTGCTGGGGTGTGTCATTGCATTCTTGTGTACCTGCTTGTGTGTGTATGTTTGCATGTCTGCATTTGCACAAGTGTTTCTCAAGAACCAAAGAATGGAAATTGAACTGTATCCTTCATCCACCCACCCACACTGTCACCGTCGAATCTGAACGTCTCCAGCCCAATGGAAGTTACCGTAGAACATAACTAGCCTATGCCAATGCTCTGTGCTGGAGTCACTGCTCTGGCCCGCGGACCAGACCAGTTAGCAAAGGCTGTTCAAGCTCCTGCTCTGCAGGGGCGTCTTATGCAAGGATGGGGCAGCTGCAGAGCAAGAATAGGCCCCACACCACCACGACTCTGGCCTAGCATCCCCATTTGTCTGCTTGGCTACATAGGTTCCATGCTTCTTACCTCCCTCTCCTGCATCTGCTTTCTTTCCCATTGCTGGGAGCACCTCCCTCTGCTCTGGGGCCTCACAATCCTTCCTTGTGGGATTCAGCGTCTCCTCCTCTGCTACCTTTGAGCTCTGCTTTGCTAAGTAGCTACCCCTGCCCACGCATGGGCTCCAGAGATCCTCCCCAGAGACATGGCTGTGAGGCCGCTTAGCTGTCCGTTTGCCAGATCGGTCTGCTTCTTCGGCACTCTCCTGGCCTTCCCTCTTTAAAGCTTTGAACCTTAGAGGTAAACCCTCTTTGATCTGACCAGGAGCCCCTTTGTCCCCGAGGCAGCTAGCAGGGCATCTGAACTGCTCCGAGTGCCTGGTCAGCCAGGTCTTCTTCAGCTTGGTGTGGTGATTGGTGGGAGGGCAGGGCAGCAGGGAGGAAACCTTGCCCCGCTGGATGCCATGTCCTCCCAAGGCTCCATCTACGTCTCGGTATGGCCCAGGCATCTCATTTCTGGTGCCAAAGGAGTTGACAGCGTTGCAGCTTGCCCCCTGGCACCTCTTGCAGCATCTCAGGGGACAGTCCCAAGGAGAACATTTGCAGGAGAGAGAATGAGCTGGAAGTACCTCCATCCCAGATCGGAGCTCTACTTTGGAAAGGGCAGGAGGTTGGGCTCTGTCCATGAGCGAAGAGGATTCCTGCAGCACCACAGGGGAGCCAGGCTTCAGGCTTTGGTACATGAGGCTTTCGTCTTTGGACTCAGAGGGCCTGGCCGGTGCTTTGCTGAGAGGATAATCCAGAATCAGGAGCCGGCTGGACCACAAACTCTCTGCCTGCTTGTGCTGTAGGTAGAACAGTGGCTGATCTATTTGGCCATGGTTGTTAGGAAGGGTTTGGTCACTGGGAGGGGCCAGTGTCATGCACCCCCTCTGCTCAGCTCCCTTCCACGTGGGCTCCACATAGGTCACCTCCATCTCGCTCTTTCCATCTCGCTTCACCTTCCCCGCCTCGTACTGGCAAGGCTGCACCCAGTCGGGCACAGGGGCCAGGTCCTTTCCTGTGTGGGGAAAGCCAGGATCCTTCTTCTGGTAAAACTCCTAGAAGTGAAACAGCAAAGCACTGAGTGGAGTTAGTGGGGAGGGGGGAATTTTAGGGGGAGATGAGTGAGGGGAGCAAGTGTGTTTGGGGGAACAAGCGCAGGCCCAGAGGGCACACCTGCCATACTAACACTCGGACTTGTGCTTAGAGCACTGGGCCAGGAATCAGGATATGCAGCTATGCCCCAGACTCCATGTGAGCCTGGGCAAGTCTCACAAGTCAGGCCTTGCAGACGCGCTTTGCTCCCACAACTTATTTTAGGTTCTTAAATGGGAGCAGCTGGTTTCTGAGCTCTTTAGGAAATCTGGCCCCTAGCCGCTCTGTGTCTCAGCTTCCCCACTAGTAAAATGGAGATAATACTCCTTCCTTTCTCCCTCCCTGTGTGTCTGGACTGTTTGGATTATAAATTCTCTAGGGCAGGCACTGTCTCTTACCCCATGTCTGTACACCACCCAGCACAACGGGGGGGCTACTGGAATATGAATAAATAATACTAAACCCCTGCTTAGGTTAAACCTTCACTGACTGAGAAAAGAATGAGACAGAGCTTCAGGCTTTCCCTGGCACATAAGCAGAGCTTTTCATTTCCCCAGTGCTTCGCCATCCTTGACTGACTAATCCTCGTAGCCCCCTGGCGAGACAGGTCAGTGACATCATTAACCCAGGACTCACTTGAGGCAGCAGAGCGGAGTCCAAACCCGGGAGCTGCCGTTCTTGGATGGCGTCCGTGTCCTGTCCCAATGCCAGACACGGCCTCTCACAACTGCCACAGAAGCACTGCAGGAGTAGGCTTGAGCGTCCTTGCCTCTGTCCCCATTAGCACGACTCAGACAAGCGCCACAAATTCACCCTCGGTCTGCATCAAGCCAGCAGGCTGAAGGGACATAGCCTATCACCACTACACACTGTCCCGTCTCTCACTTCTGATCTACCAACAGTATCACTTTTTAGGGATCTCCTCTTGGGCTCCCCGCAGTCAGACGGGGAACCCTGGAGACCATGCGCACTCACTTCCTCAAAATGCTCGCATCTTGTCTGGGACGCCTCTAGCACTCCAGTGTCGGAGGGTCTGTCTCCACTGCACACTAAGCCGAGGCTCTGACTCAAGCTTGAGCCCAAACCCCATTCCTAGCCACACACAGATGAGTCTGACTTAGGGCAACAAGGACTCCGGACCAGGGTCCTAGGACCTGTTGGGACTGGGGACCAAGGCCTGTCATTTTGCAGTGTGGATGCAGCTCAAGCCGCAGACCCAAATCCGAAGGTCTGTGTAGTGCAGTATGGATCCATTAGCGCAGCTGTGAGACCCGGGTCTGGCGATTGGAAGTCCAGAGTTTACAATTCACAGTGGATGCTCACACATTGGAAACACCAAGTCCACAAACCTGGGTCTCACAGACCGGTGTGTGTGGTGTAGAGGGGTCGGCATCAAGACAAATGTTCTGGGATAGTGGGTCCCAACCTTTTCAAGCACCTGCACCTGGCTAAGGATCCAACTCCCCACACTAGAGAGGGGGGCCAAGAGCACCAGCCGGAAAAGCAGAAGCACTAGCACTGGCGTGTGGTGGGACATCACTGGTCTGCAGCCTCCAGCAACAGCATTTCCCCATAAATGAAAATTCAGCCAGGCCCAGCACCTGGGCATGAGCCTGAATCACTCTCTCTAACAGGCACCTCTACCCACCATCTGTTCAAGGCCTGGCCTCGTCACAACTGGGGGGAGATCCAGTGACAACAGGCAGATATTCCCCAGGAATAGCCTGCAAACTAACAGCTGCATTCATATTCAAAAGTGACTGGATGGCTGCTACTCTTGGGGAGACATCCTAGGCGATGGCGTTTAACCCTCTCTAGTTTTGTTCCTTGCTCAGCACAACATGCTGCTTGGCTGATCCTGGGTGCTTGAGTGGCTGGTTGAATTAAGCCCCTGGCTGCTCCCTATGCAGCTCCCCAGCAAGAGAGTCCAGAGCCAGTTGGGCTAGCACAGAGGAGACTATTCCTGATGGAAAACCCTGGTTCTGGGTCCTAGTTAATGGGGTATGTTGTCCATTTGATCTCAGACACGTATCCCTGGTTGCCTCCTACCTAGCGGTGCCTGTAAGGATCTTCCTGATTCATCCTCTGAATACAAAAGCATCCAGAGTTCAGCTGCAGCAGAGGTCTAATGCCCACGCATAGGTCTGTCTCTTCCTCTGCCATGTCACCTGGCTCCACACTCCCCTTTCTGCATGTGCTTTTGCATGAATGGTTGGGCTCATTTCTAGCAAGAGATCAGTCCAATGGCAGGTCAAAGAGCAGGTCTGCAATTCACTCCTGAGCTTGGACATCCCCGCTGGGACCTTGTCCACTGCTGACCTTCAGCCCCAGGACATGAGACGTCTCCAATACCCCTCCCAAAGAGCATGCAATAGATTGTGGAATTGAGGGTGCTTAGTAGGATAGACTCAAGGTTAAGGAACTGGGCTGGGATTTAAAGGGCCATAAAACCAATTCCTGACTCTGCCACAGACTCTCTGAGGCACCTTGGGTGAGTCATAATCGCTCTGCTCCTCAGTTTTCCCATCTGTGAAATGGGAATAACCATACTTTCCCTGCCTGTCTTGTCTAGTTAGACTGGAAGGTCTCTGGGGCAGGTACTATTTCTTGTTGCCAGATGTTCAAAAGAGCTCAGCGTCCAACAGCATTGTACTCCGTGATGCTGCTGGCCACTAGTGTGTGTTTGTACAGCACCTAGCACACTGCTCTCAGCTGGGGCCTCTCTCCCGGTGCCACTGTAACACAAAGAGCAATAGCTGTATAGACTCCAAGCACTTACCTTGCTACCTGAGCTAGGGCAGGTTTCAAAAGCAGACGGGGTCTTTGTTCTTGGATGGGGTGCCAGGTACACCGGCTGGATCCATGTGTGCGGGTAAGGTACCTGATGCCAATCTGGGTCAGTGTACTTGGCCTCTTCCAAGACAGAGGGGGAGTCCTGGGGCTGGCCACCCAGGGCTAGGCTGGCCAAGCTATTGCCATAGGCAGACTCAGCTGGAGTGCTTGCTGATCTGATGGAGGAAGCCAAGAAGGGGTTCCTCTCTGCCAGCTTGGCCTCCATCAGGAAGCGGCAGTGGGTGTTCAGGCGGTGGAAGGAAGGGGGATCGCCCACGCTGTCCCCAGAGGGACTGGCGGAGTGGAGGGAGTCTTGCTCAGATAGCCAGTACAGTTTGCCAGTGGCAGCTGGTCTTTGGTTTTCCAGCCCAGATAACGGCAGGGGGTAATTGTGGTAAGCGTGGCTGTACAGAGCCAGCTGGCTGGCCAGCATGGCCTCTGTCCACATAGGGCCAGGCCTGTCTTTATTCTGCTCCGCCCAGCTGATATTTACCTCCCCATTCTTGGGCTCGGAGTGGAGCTGGAACTCAGGTGTCTCCTTCAGTTGCATCCTCCTGAGAAGCTGGTGCCTGGCCTCCATGTGCTTAGAGAAATCTGCTTCAATGGCAGGATGGTACGGAGAGTCCGGTGCTGTCTCCAGCCCCCCGAGGGTCTCTCGGCCCCATCTCAGACACGGAGAGAACTCCTTCGCCCTCTCAGCATGCTTCCACAAAGAGGCCTTCTCCCCAGGGCCCAGCGCTGAGTCAGGCCCAGGCCCGCAGCTCAGGTCCACCCCATCCCGACAGCTCTTGGAAGGGATCCCCAGTGCCACACTTCCGCTCCTGCGTATGGCTCCGACCACCGTCTCTAGCACCTGGGTTTCTTGGGCTACTCCCTGAGGTCTCCTCCAGCTCGGCGCTGCCTCCCCGTTCTTGACGTCACTTTCCATGGTTTGTTCCCCGGCATATGATGCTGACTGTCCTCCCAGGTGCACCGTACCCTGTTGGCGAACAAAATTCAGCATGAGGATGGCAGGGAGTGGTGTTGGGCTAGGTTTGGGACTCGGCATGCAGCAGACACCGAAGGTTTCCACAGCTACTAATGACCTAGAAGAGGATGTGGGTTTGGGATAGGGGGCTGGCTTATATTCTAGATCCACTCAGGATCTTGCAGGGAGCTTCTCCCCTCGCCTGCGGGAGCGCATCACATTGCAGTTTTGATAACGGTCTCCCAAAACCACAGGCTTCATGCTAATTTCTTCCTCCTTTCACCCCTTTGACAATGGCTCTGTAATATAAATCCCTCAGCTTTCTAGCAGGGATGGGTCTGATTCCGACTCCCAGATCCAACACCCCCAAAACCTGGTGAAGTTCAGATCCAGAACTGAACTGTGCAACTCTGGCCCATGTCTGATTTCTAGTGGATTCTCTGCTCAACCTCCCAACTTCCTCTCCAACCTGCCCCCTCCCAGGGACCCGTCATCTCCATGGGGGGGTGGGGAGGAGAGTCCATCTGTCCTCTTCCCTGTCCTGCGTAGGGAATGCATTTGAATTGCTGTGCTATGCCAGGGTGAAATGTTCTGTAACCTCCCCATGCTGAAACTGAAGCTCCCTTGACAGCAGATTGTATAACACGCTGGGCAGCTCTCCATGGAGACACACACACACACACACACTTACACACGGCCCCACCCTACCACCCCAGGGCATGTGTACACACCACCCTCTGCAGCACAAACACCATCCACACAGCACCAGGGAGTGTCCTCTGCACAGAGCACAAAGCGTCCCATGCACTGCCTGCACCCTCAGAAGCAAGCAGTGCAGTCCTCTGTGGAGCTCATGACCTTGGGGACCATGCACCACCTCACCCAGATAGCAGGTTCTTTACCTCTGCCCTTTGAGAACAGTGGGATGTGGCCTTAAACTGTAGGACAGCAAACAGAGCTGAAAGGAGCTCTGCTGGGGTCCATGTGAATGGAGCACCATCCCCATCACTGATGGGTTCCCCATGGGAAGCAGGACAGGGAGCCATGAGCCACGCAGGCAGGAATAAATAGCATGCACTTGTTCCCCCCTCCAGATCTCAGCGCACTTTACTTACACATGCAGCTAAACTAGAGCAACATTCAGAGATGAGGAAACTGAGGCAGAGAGAGTCAGTAGCTTGCAGAACCTAGGACTCCTGAGTCACAGGACTCAGCTCCAATCAGCTCACACTCTCCTCCCTGAGCTGGGAACTGAACCCAGGAATCCTCGCTCTCGCCGCCCTGCTCCAACAATGACACCACACCCCCTTGCCCGAGTTGGAAAGAGACGCCAGCAGTCCTGATTCAAAGCATCCTGCTCCCACTACTAGACCCAGCTCCCTCCCTGAGCTGGGAATAAAGCCCATTTCTCCTGACTCACAGCTTCAAGTTCTAACCACAAGACTATGATGCCACCTCTGAGATTCAGCCCAGCAGCTAGGGAGGCAAGTGGGAGGACAAGGAAGGTTAGAGAGGACACAGAAGTCTCCCCACGACACTCCTTAGCCCTTCCACCGGCCCTAGCAACAGGATGCATGGGGGGAAGAGGAGGTATTGTGTTGAGTTGCAGAGAGCCATACAAACATTGCAGCATGAGCTGCTGATACACGTTGCAATACTAATGTAGCATTTATAGAGCACTCTGTAGCCATTATCTAATTAATCCTCCGTACTCGCCTCCTAGAGAAGACAAACCTCTGCACTTCAATAGGATCTAAAAAGGCTTTACAAACATTCATTTATGCATCCCTGTGAGGTCAGTATCATTAGCTGGGAATGGGGAAACTGAGGAAACAGAGCAATGTGATTTGGTAGAGCTGGGAACAGAAACCATAAATCCTGACTCGTAGCCCCCCCGCTCTAATCACTAGACAACACACTTTCTCAAAGGTGGGAACAGAACCCAGGAACCTTGGCTCCCAACCCCTTGCTCTTTGCTGACCAACTTACAACGCTTTAAGTATGTTGTTGCATTTATTAACTGGTGATGCTCCATGCGAGATTGTCCCCGGAGCACAGGCAGAGAAAGAAGGACCAACTGAGCTCAGAAGACTCCCTCCTGGGCTCCCAGAGCTCAGCCCCACGGCATGAACTGCCAGAGAGCTGACATGCATGAATAACCCAAGTCCTGAGAGCATGAGGCATCAGTCAGCTGGCCAGGAGCCATGGGGCTGAGGGGATTGGAGGAAAGGAGCTGGAGAAAGCATTTTGCTGAAGCAGGAAGTTGTACACACATGATTCACCCAGGCCCCCATTATCCCAGGCCAGCTCTCTGCGCACAGACACAGCATTGATACCACTGGTTCACTTCTGTAGCATCTCTGGTCCCAAAGGACCCTACTGGCACTGAGCAGCTCCGCAGTGACTGGATCCACCCCCACTGGCATGGAGAGAGGCAGATTCCAACTCCCTGTGCCAGCGAGTCCGTATGCCCCACCCAGGTATTCACCCGCGGGCGAAGGCTGCTGGTGTTTCCCAGAGGTGGGTGTTACACTAGGGAAGAGCAGCTCCAGAGTGTGCTGTGAGCGCCAGAGGGGCCCTGCCAATAGAAAGTCCCCAGGAGATGTACTTCACCAAGGGTCCCTGCCACACTCCCCTTCCCTCTCCAGAGTTACCTGTTCTGGGACTGCACCAGCTGCCAGTGGCACCCTCTGGCAGAGGAGGGGCTGCAGCACCTGGGCCTGCCACAACCCCACAGCCCCCAAGCTGCCTTGCTCCCCCAGGCCCAGTGTGGACACGGGTGAAGCTTCAGAAACCACGTGACAGAAGCCAGAGAAACAGAGGGGTGAATGTAACTTCATGTCTGCAGCAGCTAGTGAAATGCAGCCACCTCTAGGGCATGAGGCAGCAGTTGTCTAACCGCTCACATTGGCAAAAGGTGGTCCCCCAGGCTGGGGAACCGAGTGAGAGAGGCTGACAGCAATACCCGCAGGTCCGTCTGTGCTGTCCCTTCACTCACATTCAGTCTGGGCCATTCTGCCCTGGTGAGATTCCTGCCATGCCCTGCGATCACAAGGCGATCAAAGTTCTGTTCCAGTCGCTGTTGTCACACGGGGGGCGGGGGGGTGCCTCTGCCAGGGGAGGAAAGTACTGTACATCTCTGACCTGCTCGTCGTCTGCAGCGAGTGCTTACACAGCTGGCGCCTAGCCGGCTTGGCACAGACCTGCAGCCTGTGCTCAACTGTCTCTGCACGGTGTCAGAGCCCGGGAGGCGATCGCACTGGCATAAGCGTCAGCCAGCCCCATTCAGCAGGGACAGCCCTTAGCATTGCCTCCTATTCTTGCCCTCCACAGAGCCCCCTTGTCCAATGGAGTTAAAAGGAGGTGGCGGGGTGTGAGAGAGAGGAATCTCACATGAGCGTGTGGGGGGCTCTTCTGGGGGAACAAGGCAGGGCAAAGCTGGGTTGGATCCCCTGTGCCATGGGTGGAATGGGTTTGGGGGAGAATGGGTTAGCGGGACCCCTGTGGCTGCCTAGACAGGAGCATACTGCAGCAACCCCAGGGTCTCAGCAGAAGCCAGAGTAAGGAGGACAGCTCTGTGACGAACTGGGACTGTTCCTAATGTTTGCTCTGAATACTGTGTTGGTGCCTCAGTGTCCCCTAGGCAGTTCTTAAGTATCTGGCAGAGCAAAGGGCCAGTGCACCTAATGCCTGGCACTCTGTATCCTAGCAACTGATGGCCTGAGCCCCTCCTCTGCAAAGGTGCCAACTGCAGGTGTTGGAGACAAAGGGATCAGGTGACCTCCTGGCCCGGGAAAGGAGCGGAGCAGAGAGGAGGGGCTGGAGGGGTTGGTTAGTCTGGAGCTACCTGGGGATAAGGAGTGAAGTGCAGACCTAGGGGTCTGGCTCACTGCCCCCCAGAATGGACCCGGCCGAGGGGTCTGGTTCGCTGTATCTACAAGCTCTGTTTTAGACCCTGTTCCTGTCATCGAATAAACCTCTGTTTTGCTGGCTGAGAGTCACGTCTGACTGCAAAGTGGGGGTGCAGAACCCTGTGGCTTCCCCAGGACCCCGCCTGGGTGGGCTCGCTGTGGGAAGCACACGGAGGGGCAGAGGATGCTGAATGCTCCAAGGAGAGACCCAGGAGGTGAAGACGTGTGAGCTTCTTGCCCTGAACAAGTCTGCTCCAAGGGAGAGGAGACTCCCCAAAGTCCTGCCTGGCTTTGTGGGGAGCAGTTCCAGAGCATCGCCCGGGGACTCCGTGACAAGCTCACCGGACAGAGCTGTTGGGGGTGGGGAGGGGAGCTTGCAGAGCTGTCCAGAATCTGTGAGTAGACCCCTGGCCTTCTCTTGCTTGCCCCACACGGCACTGTCCCTGCCTGGTTCTTGGTTCAAAACACCCTGCTGTCCATCCTATCCTGCTTGCTGGGCTCTCCCTCAGCCCCTGATTCCATTACCATGGGGCTGAGGGTGTCTCTCCTTTCCCATTGCTTGCCCAGTGCACGGTGTTTACATTGGCTGTAATCCTGGAGGCTGAGCCTCGCTTATTGACAGGACAGGTCTATACCAGGCAGGTGCCGAGCATCCTTCCCCCACACCTCTAGGGGCAAAAGCGGAGTTTGGTCACCATGGCCCAGGCCAGTCTTAATTCTCGCTCTGCTCAAACTGCCCCAATGTTGACAGCTGCAGAGGTGTCTTTGTATTGGGGGCACTTATCCCCTGGGAAATCCAGCCAGTTTATTACACAGAAATGTCCAGAGACCTGAGACAGCCTGCTGGGAGAGCAGATAGACCACCAAAGAGCCAGCAGTTGGTAACAGTTTTCCTCTGGGCTGGATCTGAACCATCAGCCTAAAAGCAAAAGGCTCTTTAGCCCACCCTCAATCCTCCAGCCCACACAGTCCCACCTCCATTTAAGTTGCAATGCTATTAACATCCCCAGTAATCACCTGTGGTGGTGCTGGGCTGATCCATTTAGGGAGCTCCATGCATGACCCTTATTCAGTTTCCACCTCCATCGTATCCCAGCTGGTGGGATGTGGCACTCCGTAACGAATAGGCTGCAGTTTCGAAGGATCAGGGAGCAGAGCTCGGAGCTCAGTGGCTCCACAATATGGACCTAAGCCAAGGACAGGGTCTTCAAGAAGCAAGACAGATTGAGAGACCCTAGATCCATTGACTAAAGGGATCTGGCTCTGGAATTTGAAGCAGGCAGAAAGCAACCCGAAGGGCTCCTTGGATGTTCTTCTCTGAATTCTGGAGCTGGATTTCTTGATCCATTGGTTTGGGAGTCTCTGTATTGTTCCTTCCAAAAGTCCTTTGATTAAGTCTCTCTCCAAGTGTGCTCTGCGGTGGTGAGCTATGGGGAAAGAGCTGTTACAGGGAAAGCTACGAGAAGGCAGAGGAGAAAGAGAGAGGGGACTCCCTCATACCTAAGGGCCATCCAGCCTCAGATATCTTCTGGCAGAGACAGAAGAAGAGGAATTTGGGGAGCTCTGCTCCCCAAACTCCAGCCACCAGCAGAGAAGCAGGGAGACTGCAGCCTCCGAGGGCTCCGTACCAGAAGAGAACTCCTCCAGTTACTCATCCGAAATAACGAAGGGACGCATGAGCAAATTACTCCGAGCTCCTCCCTGCCTCTGTGGGCTCCAGCCAAGGTAGCGTCTGCACTGTGTGCATCTGGCCTCTTTGCCAACCTGAGGCAGGTATGCCCAGTTACTCATTCTCCTCCGCTCCAAGAAAGCTCCTTTTGTTCCCAGCACTGGCCTCCCAGCTCAGTGTTAAGATGTAGGCTCCCGACGAGAGAGTCAGGCTGGGCCAGATCTCAACCTTTCGGATGCCACACCCTGCCGTGGGCAAAGCGGAACCAAAGAGCTTAGCAATCAGCATGTTGAGCTCCAGCAGCCCCAGAACTGGGGGAAAGGGCACCGAACAGCTATAGGGCCCCGAACAGAAGAGGGAAGGACTGGAATACAGGGGTCACTGCAGGCTAGAACAGAGGGGCACTGGCAGAATGGGACAGGGAGGCCAGGACTAGAATGACTGGGGGAGTTGAAAGGTAGGACTAAAGGGCACTGGCAGAATGGGATGGGCAAATAACAGTGGGAACTGGGGGATAGGGAAGCTTTCACCGCACTTGTAAGACCCTCACTTTCATCAGCACAAAAATTCTTCCTTTTCAATGCTCATGCCCCCCATCTCCCTCAATATATAGGAAACAGACAGGAGACTGGATCTTGTAATCACAACAGGATATATTTCTAAAACTCCCTTCCCTAGAAATCCGTTGGTGGGGATGTGTTAGAACTTGAGTTCATTTTACCCTACCCCCAGCTACTTCTCTGCCAGCTGAATTCAAATGCCTCAGAATTTGTCAATTTCTCTCGCTCTTTTCCCACAGCAGCGTTTTGGAGCTGCCCGAGGTTAGAACTTCCAAGCACATTCATGCTGATTTGCTCCCAGATTCCCCAAATGGTTTGCAATCAATTGTCCCTTTCAAGATCTTTGGTTACTTTGCATGACCAAGAGACAGGCCCCACCCACAACGTTCATACAATCATGGGGCTGGAAGGGACCTCCAGAGACTAAGTAGCCCAGTCCCCTGTGCTGAGGCAGGACCAAGTAAACCCATCCCATCCCTGACAAGTGTGTAACAACCTGTTCTTAGAAACCTCCAGCTCTGGATCTCAGCAGCATCCCTGCCACCTCATTCCTCCCTCCCTGCACAGTTTAGGGTGAGGGGGAATCCAGAATTTGGAGCTGTCCTATTATAAAGATAGAGTAAATTTACAAACTGCACACCTGGGTTTAGATTTTGGGGGGGCGGGGCGCGGAGCGGGGAAGGGGATATGGTGTGGAATTCAGAAGGAGCTCATTCTCCACTAATAAAGAATCTTCCCCTAATTGAAACTCCAGCAAATGGGGTGTGCCCACACATGCTGTGATATGCACCCCAATTCTAACCCCCCCATCCCAATCTCTAGAAAGCTGGGCAAAACCTGGGATGATTTAACCCACTATCCTGAAGAACTAGGGTGAAGTTAAATGGGACCTGGAAATGAACCCCCACGCTACATTTCATTTTGCAACCTCAAAACCCAACCAGTAGGGCTTTCAAACCCCACACCTACCCTTGGTTTTGCCTGATCTTTATCTTTATCCCACTAAATCAAGATCCTGCCCCTTGCTCCCATCTTTCCATGCAGTTCCTTTGCTGCAAAACACACACACACACACACACACACCCCTACCTACCTACCTATCGTTTAAGTTGGGTAGAGTGCCTCTTCCTTACACGAAATTAGCTGGAGTTTGCAGAAGCTTAGCATCTCACCAAACAATTGGGATGGAAAGAAAGCTTGTGATTTTAAAGGAGACTCTGGCAGCTTGGGATTTTTAATCAACAGCATGAGGCAGTTACGAAAAGTGTCTTAGGGAAGCATTATCTCCCCTAGTGCCAAGGAGAGTGTGGTGAGGACTGACGGACGCGTGGGAGTAAAGAAGAGGAAACATTGTAGCCAGTCTAATCCATGAAATGTTTTCTTGGACATTTTTGCCTGGGGGGGAGGTACATTCACACATACACACAGTACACCCCATACACACCATGCATCCAGGCACACTCAAACGGACATGCCTCTATAAATACGCAGCAAGAGCCTGTCTTTTTATGCTGTCTTTGTACAGTGCCTACCACAGTCCTGTAGGTGCTACCATGACACAAACAATAAATAACAACATATGCATACCTGCACACGCAGAGACATTATGTACACACAAACATGCATACATACTCACCCAGGCATACATATATACAAATACACATGTCCACTCACACAGAAAGAGATTGATGCAGGCAGAGACACGTGCACATAACATATACAAGCCCCATATTTCATAAACGCATATTTTCTCACTTTCTCTCAGACACAGTTTATACTCATAAGCACTGACATATACATTAACTTTGACAAATATTCATACAGGCACCATGAACACATGCTCATATTTGTGGCTAATTATAATAGGTAATAATGATAAAAATCTTGTGTTTCTCTAGGCCCTTTCTCCCCACAGGAAGCCATAGTCCTTTGGTACTCTATATAGAGGGTGCCAAGGAAATGCAGCCACTTCTGGGTTGGAGGGCAGCAGCAACAGAGTCTTCTCTAACTGCTGAGAATCTGGGACACCGGCTCAAATCCCAATGCTTAAGGAAAGTATCGTGGGGACTTGAATATCCAGGCCGAGCAGACAAGGCCGCAGTTATCTGATCCACACACATGAAAGTGCCGGAACTCAGTGTATTTGCAAGGAAATGATGCCGGACTTGCTGGGAGAGTTACTGTTAGCCCTATGTAGAGCCTAGGTGTTTCCTTACCCACCCCGCAAAACACAGACATACGTGTTATATAAACGCGACAGCCAAGCAGTTATACCTGCCACCCATTCACTCGCCCCACACAGCTCCCTTCCACCTCCTCTATGTGCAGTCACCTCTGGCGGTAATTGCAGCAGTGGGTGCTTGTCTTGAGGTGCAGGGGAGGCCTTTGGCGGATGGCACTCTGGTGCAGGGGGGGCGGGGAGAGGGTGAGGGGAAGACATGGCCGTGGGCTAAGCGGCGTGATTAACATCAGGCCACAGGCTGCCTCCTTAAAGCTCAGTAGCTGCTGTGTGGTCTGGCCTTGTGTGTGAGCAGCAGCATTATTATTAACCCTTCCTGAATCTAGCCGGGCTGGGCTAGGTGCCAGAGCACTGGCAAGGCTCTGTGGGGAAGAAGAGGAGGAAGGTGGGTTCTGGGCCCAGCATGGGGCCATGGAGCATCTAAACCTGGTCTCTATGAAAGGGGGAGAGAGCAAGAGGGGAACTAACTCCAGTTCCCATAGCAACCACCAGTGCCAGTGCCACCCGCTTAGCAACCTCCTCAAAACGGACACACGTTCCCTAGAAATGCACCAAAGGACACAGGGGTCCACTAGCAATGTCCCAAATGAACATGTACCCCATAGCGACATACCCAACAGGTACACATACATGCACACCCCCCTACCAGCATGCCCAACAGCGGGGTACAGGCCCTCTAGCAATGCATGCATAAACCATGCCCCTTAAACAGGAGAACACACATCCCCTAGCTACAGCCTCAACACTTCATTATATCTTTGGGAAAGAGGAGACACAGGAGAGTGGAAAAAGACGTCATGGTATGAAATAACCTTCATAGCTTCTCACAGGTCCATGCATGTGTGTTCACGTCCGTCAGATACTAGGGCAATGACTGGGATCTTTATATATATGTCAGACTGGACTTCCCCTTTTCCTTGGCTGCATGCTACCCATTGAGACTGTAAATTCTAGGGGACAGAGACCCGTCTTCTTTTGTGGCCACAGAGCGTCCTAGAACCTCACGAGTGCTCAGTATGTCAATAAATAATATGGGAGAGCTCATGCATGTGCCCAACATTTGCATGCAAGACTATGGCAGAGTGCTGCATGCCCATATGATGGAAGCGTATGTACCAAACTGTGCAAGTCTTCATCTGTGGGTCACCTTCTGTGGACATGTCAGCGTGTATGTCCAGGTGTATCCATCCATGCATGTGGGCACCTGTTTGTGTCTGCGTGTCTGTGTCGGTGTCAGTGTGAGTGCCAGGAAGGGCATGCCCTGGCATGCATGTGTGGGTGGGTGTTTGCTGGTTGGGTAGCGTGCATGCCCGGGGGCTATGTCGGAAACTGCTTGAAGTTGGGAACTCAACAAGTCCAATAAAAAGCCAAACAGAGACAGCCAGCGCCTACATTTGGACTTGGGCCCATCACAGCCTGGCTGCCCTACCTCCCAGCATGCTGAGCTGCCCCAGAACCTCCCTGGAGAAGGGTTAAACAAATACAGTGACTCAATCCCAACAGAAAAGGAAGGAAAAAAAAAATCACTAGCCCCATGCCAGGAAAACAAAGACAAGACTCTGATGGTCATGGCCCCTCTGCCAAGACCTTTCATGACTGACCAAAGCGTTGGAGCCAGATAATCTTTGATTCCTTCCCTCACCAACTTTCCTGTCACCCCACACTATCCCCCAAGCCTGCACTCACCAGATCATCAACAGCCCCCCATCAACACAGACACTCGGAGGTGCTGGAGAAAATATTGCAGGAGGAGCCCCTGATCTCTGACCACTCAATGATGCAGGGGAAGCGCAATCAGACTCTCAGGCACTTGGGCACTGTCACGGAATCCTCAGGCGATGCTCTGGAACTGCTCCTCACAAAGCCAGTCAGGACTTTGGGGAGCCTCCTCTCCCTTGGAGCAGACTTGTTCAGGGCAAGAAGCCCACACGTCTTCACCTCCTGGGTCTCTCCTTGGAGCATTCAGCATCCTCTGCCCCTCCGTGGGCTTCCCACAGCGAGCCCACCCAGGCGGGGTCCTGGGGAAGCCACAGGGTCCTGCACTCCCACTTCGCAGTCAGACGTGACTCTCAGCCAGCCAGTAAAACAGAGGTTTATTCGATGACAGGAACACGGTCTAAAACAGAGCTTGTAGATACAGCGAACTGGAACCCTCGGCCGGGTCCATTCTGGGGGGCAGTGAGCCAGACCCCCAGGTCTGCACTTCACTCCTTGTCCCCAGCCAGCAACAGACTCAAAACCCCCTCCAGCCCCTCCTCCTCTGCTCAGTTCCTTTCCCGGGCCAGGAGGTCACCTGATCTCTTTGTCTCCAACATCTTCAGCTGGCATCTTTGCAGAGGGGGGTGCCCAGGCCATCAGTTGCTAGGAGACAGAGTGCCAGGCATTTAGGTGCACTGGCCCTTTGCTCTGAAGCAATCACACACCCTTATTCTACCACCTAGATACTTAAGAACTGCATAGGGGACACTGAGGCACCAACACAATATTCAGAGAAAACATTAAGAACATTCCCAGTTCACCACATCCACACATTTGGTGAGGACAAGCCACAGCTCAACAACTATATGCAGACAGGCTGCCCTTTCAGCCCCATGGTGTGGCCTTTGTTGAGCTGCCACAAGAATCATTCTTCTGCACAGATGGAGCCCCAGCAAAAGGTAGGGCCAGAGACCAGGAAGAGGATCAGGCATTGCCTTGAGGCATCAGTGCTTCCTTCTTTGGCATGCGAGATGGTGAGAGGAAGGCTCTCTCCCCCTCAGCTCTCCCCAGGGCAGCTGCAGCCTCTTGGCAGTCACATAACTCCAGGAAATTTGGTTCTCCCAGAAAGGTGGGGTGAGGGTGGGGTTGGTACAAGGCTCAGAACAGCCAGGGCCAATTCCCAGGGCTCTGTTGGGTTTGCAGCTGTGACAGAACCTGGAGGGGAAGGGAAATTAGGTCTAGATAGCTGTAAAATGAATACCCTGGTGAAGCCAAAAGAGCATCAGGAGCCTGGTTAATAAATCGAGTTTATTAGAGTAGTGCATAAGAACCAGTCAAGAATGGGGCCCCACTGTGCCAGGCACTGTGCAAACACGGACCAGCAGACAGTCCCTGCCCTGAAGAGCTTACAAACCAATGGACAGGATGGACACAGGGTGGGGGAAGGACACACATGCAAAGCGAACAATGTGATGGCAGCAAATGGCCACAATTCCAGGGGATGGTGGGAGTGAGTTAGGAGGAGATCAGCTAAATGGAAAGGGAAGGGAAGGGGGGACGGGGAAGGGAGAAGGCAGGATGGGGGGCAGACGTGGAGTGAATCTGAAATGGAGAGGGTTGGTGCAAACAGCCTGTATGCACAAAGCTAAAACTGCAGCAAGTTCTCTGAATGTCCAGAGGTCCCAGCCTGGGCTGCTTCTGCTCTACTCCTAGCAGCTGGAGCCTTTCGCTGGCTCCTCTCTGCAGTTTTCTCACCCAGAAACATGGCTGAGGTGGAAGGGGCCCCTTTGGGTCCTAGATTCCCCACTCACTCACTGGGCACTGGGGTCTGTCTCAGCATAATGGGTCCAAGGGCCTGGGGTAAGCAGAGAAAAGCCAACCTGCTACTCTGAGCCAATCAGCAGCAACTACTTCTGAATGACAGATAGTCAAGCCCCAGCTCTGTCCCTTCCACCTCCTGCACCTAACGCGGATTCGGCGGCAGCTCTGCGGGTGATCTGCCAGTCCTGCACCTTCGGTATACCCACCACTGAATTACCGCTGAAGCCGCGGGACCAGCGGACCTCCTGCCAAAATGTTGCCCTCATGACGACTGGCAGGGCGCCCCCCGTGGCTTGCCGCCCCAGGCATGCACTTGCTGCGCTGGTGCCTGGAGCCACCCCTGCTTCCACCGGCCCAAAGATGCCTCCACCCCCAAGCTGGAGGAGCCGATTCAGAACAACTCTGGATCTGATCAGGAACTAAAGAGCTGGGCCCTGCCTGGGCGGGGATTTGTTGTGAACAGCCTTGCCCTAGGCCTGAGTTCTGCCAGGCTGCTGGCGGTTACTGAATATCAGGGAGCCAGCCGGAAGCTTTTGCCCTTATAGGTTGGACAGCTTTTAAGAGGCAGAGATAGGTCAACTCAAATCCCTCCCTGGGCTAAGCAGGCCCAGCCTCTACAGCAGTCACGGGGTGCGGTGCCTCTTGCTCCAGGGCTGAATTTGGCCAATACAAAAGAGAGCGGATAGAGAGTGCAGTGAGTGGGTCAGAGGCAATCTGACTGGTAGCCCCCCAGTGACAGCTATTTTAGCTACTTTGGGACCGGGTCCGAACAGA
Source organism: Chelonoidis abingdonii (assembly GCF_003597395.2). Taxonomy (NCBI): domain Eukaryota; kingdom Metazoa; phylum Chordata; order Testudines; family Testudinidae; genus Chelonoidis; species Chelonoidis abingdonii. The sequence goes on along the minus strand of NC_133770.1, from coordinate 161,800,123 downwards.
GCGATGGCAGCTGCCCAGGTGTGGGTTCTGCCTGCTTTGGTGCATTGTTGTTGTTTTTTTTAAAAGGTGAGCTAAGGACCTTTAATACGAAACTGCATAAACAAAAGCCAAAGAAATGTTACACTCCCCCCCCCCCCCCCCCGGAGCTACAAATCCCCCCTTCCCCCCCCCCCCCCCCCCCCCCCGTCCCAGGACAGCAACTCTCGAATTAGAAACCTCAGTGATTTCCCCTGCTTAACCCCCTTGGCACCAAAGCCTGGGTGCCCTGTGCAGAATTGGGCTTGCATGCTTCACTACAATGGTGAGGGATGAGCTAGAAGTACAGGCTGGCATTGCCCAGCAGGAAACGCCCTCCTGACTTGGCTAAGGGACTCCAGGGCAGCTAACCAGCTCGGGCTCAGATGGAGTTTTGCAGCTGGGAGGCTGCAATTTGGGGAGCAGACAGTAGGGAGAGAAGAGGGACGAGGTGCCAGGGAGGGAAAGGGAAGATCCAGCCCTAGCCCCAGTGCCTATCTTTGGCAGGAGGGGCCCTGAAGTTTCTAATGCAAAAGGCTTGTTCCTTATTACAACATGCTCATCGGAGATGGCTGGGAAGGATGAAGTAGCCACTGAGCCTGGCCCGACCTGAACCAACCCACCACATCCCCCCTCCTGAAAGCACTGGCAGAGCAGCATCACCCCTTTTCCCTCTCCCTCCTCTGGGATGGATTCACTCCCCTCACATCCCAAACTTGGCTCTGCAGAGGAGAGGCACACGCCTGTCCCCCTACAGTGCAACCCAGGCCAGCTCTTTTGGGCCAGACCTAACAAACTATATCTCAGCAGCAGATTAAATCTCTCCCTGCCTCTCTATTTCCTCCCCAAGCAAAACGGCAACAAGATTCTGCCCCCCTCACTCCCAGCATGTCCAGATCACTTATCACAGCAGCCCCTTGCCCGGGGCACTCTCGCTCACAGCTCCTTTATTTCCTCCCTCTATTTGATTCCCCCACCCCTTTCCCTTCCTTTTCATTAATTTCTCTGAACACCCAAGCCCTGTAAGTGGATCCCTGCTGGAAAGCCAAACACACACACACACACACACACAAATCAAAAATCAGCCCAGCATGAACCTACCTCAGGCTATGAAGGTGATGAAGATGAAGGGGTGTGGGGAGAGGAAGGGTAGGGGGAAGAGGAAAAGAGACCTTCCTTCCCCTTCTCCCTCTGAGCACCAGCTGAGATGGACAAGAAAGCTATTGCTAATCTGCACCCAGTGCTTGAAAACGTCAAACCTTCAGGAGTCTGAAAGCTGCAGCGGAGCGGAGGGCATGAGAGGACATCCACTCCCACACGAGTAGCTTTCTGGGAATTAGGGACACAGCCCAACTGCTCTGGCAGCTTCACTCCCCTTCAGTTCTGGCTGGTGGTATGGCTCGCTCGTCCTGGACAGCTGCTGAATGGGAGTCACACATGCGAACTCCCACTGCTGGGGTTGGGGGGGGGCGGTGGCGGGAAATGTGGGGTGGTGAAAGGAGGATAGCACAGGGGCAAATGGGCAAGGCTGATATCTAGCATCAAAGCAGTGCATTGCCAGCTTTATCGCATTAGTCTTCCCAGCAATGATCCCCCTTTTACCAATGGGGAAATCGGCATGGGGGAGATGAAGGGACAAGCCAAAGGTCACACAGCAAATCTGTGGCAGAAGTAGGAATAGAAAGAACCCAGGGGTCCTGACTCCCCAGCTCCCCTACCCTAAGCAAAAGGCTTCACTCCCTTGCAGAACTGAGAAGATAATCCAGGAGTCCTGTTACCCAGTGCCACTATGCTAACCAAGGCATCGCACTGCCTCTCACAGCTGAGAATAGAAACCAGAAGGCCTGTGCCCAGTGCCCCGCCTTCCCCGCTCTAACCAATAGTTCATGCTCCCCTCCAAGAGCCAAGAAGGGGCTCCTAGTCCCCTGTTCATGCCTCATGACCATGCTACCTCTCTGTAGGGAGATGGCTACTTTTTTTACACCCCGTCTCTGCCCTTTCCCTATAAGGCTGGCCAAGAGCACGCAAGTTTCAAGAGACATTCAGTCACTGATCAGCACAAGAACTGAGAAAACATACAGTGAATGGGTCTGAGAAGAGAGGGGCAGTCTGGGGGTATAGTAAGTGTAATTTTTTTTCACAGTACTAAGTCACAAGAACCCTGCTAGAATCAGGTGTTCAGTAGCCTCTCAAAGGGATGAGCCTGGTTAAAGGCATGGTGTCTCTTAAAGGGATAAGTCCAATCAGAGACCTTGCATCTCTTAAAGGGATGAGCCTGGGAAAAAGCAGAGGACCCCTTAAAATAAGACAAAAGATAGAGAGGCCTACAGGATGAGCAGACAGCCTCACTGCAGCAGGCACATGTGCCAGCAGACTCTGCCTCCATCAAGGCTGCCTTTAACACCCTCTGCTGCCTCAGCAACAGCGTCTCTCCACTGTCAGTTTCTTGTTACACCCTGGGTTCCCAAAAGCAGGTGCTGAGCCTTGGCTGGGAACTTGGGGATGGGGCAGACTTGCACCCTTCACATTCCAGACTTGGCTCTCCAAAGGAGGCACGCATGCGTGTCCCCCTGCATCGCAACCCAAACCAGCTCCCTGGGACTGGACCTAATGAACGACACCTCAGCAGCCGATTATCTTGTGATTAAATCTCTCCCTGCTTCTCTCTTTCTTCCCCATGCAAAACGGCAAGGAGAATCTTTCCCCCTGCCCCCCTGAGCTCTATTACCCCACCTGCTCCTCTGCAGTGCGCCTGTCACCGTGGTATCTGGGTGAGATTCCAAAGCACAGGATCCCTTCATGTGCAGCCACAGGGACTGCAACCCCAAGCTGCGTGTGGGGGGCACGGGGCCCCATAGGGCAGGGCAAGTACCTACTGCAGGACATATGCTAGGGACACACAGGACATATCCCAGGACACACAGGATCCTCTATTCCCTTCCTTTCCCTGGTTCCCTACCACCAGGCAGACCTCCTACCCCTTCCCTCCAGTCTGAGTCACCCTATTAGGTGTCTCTGGGAGCATTCCCTGGCACATCCTACTCTTCAGGGGTTTCTTAAAGTAAGTTGTGGGTGGCATGGAACTGAGCCATAGAACCCCAAGCCTGTGGTGGAGAGCGCCAGCCGAGAGTCCTGTCAGAGAGGAAAAGGAGACACTAAGAATGGGGGAAGGGGTTGGGGGGCAGAATATGACCTGCAGCATCTCATCAGCATCGTGATGCACCCAGGATGCTCTGAAAGGTGCCACGCAGGTGAGATTCTAGGCGCCCTTCAACTAAGCCCCAGGGCAGCGAGGTGAGAAAGTGGGTGGCAAAGAAAGGCCCTAATCTGCTTCTCCAGCAATTTTGTGCTCCCCCTCTGTGTGTGTATGCCCCCTGCCCAATGTGGACTCCTACTTATGGAGATAAGTGGCATTAACTGGGTTCAAATACCTTGATGCAATTAAAAGCTCCCCCTGGGGACTGAGGGCTTAGAAAGCCAGCCCAGGCCACGGGTATAGCTCTATTAACCACGAGCTCTGCGCTGTTTCCCTCGCTGGAGGTTGCCAGCCCACTGGGAAATCAATGGCAGCTATCCAATGGCTGTTGTCTGCCTTGTCCTGATCCCACTAACTGGGAAAGGGAGTCGGGAGACACATCTTGCTCCCTCCCAGCTATAACCTTCCTCCACCAAGCACCTCCCCATTCCTTCATCTCCAGGCTTGCCAGTCAGCCCCACACCCTGCCCAGGCTGGAGGAAGATGCTGAAGGCATACAGGACGGCAGCGACTGGTGCATCGTGGGGCACTAGACCAAGCAGCATTTGCCCCAGTGGGGCTCTCATGCCAGCAATCCCCATGCATGCAGACAGTGCACCAGAGACCAGCTTAGTGACAGCATAATGAGCCTTACCTGAAGCTAACCTGATCCTTATGTTGGGGTGACTAACCATACACCATGGGGCGCATGTGCGTGTGTGTGGATGCAGGGTGTGGTACGCAGGCAGGCACCATGGTGCTTAGCACGGCGCATCTCTGTAGTGTAGACCAAGGCTTCCTAGAGACCCTGTCCTCCAGCCAAGGTCCTATCCTGCCTCACTCCAGTGACCATCTAGGTTGCAATTACAAATCCTCAGGGCATAAATGTGAGAAGATTCAGTATCCCAACCAGTTCCTGCCTGTCTCCATGAAAAAAAACAACTCCCAGCATCCAAGGCTGCATGGGCCCAATTGCTAGAGGGCAGAGAACAGCTGCTGTTTTCTCTGGTTTCATCTCCCTGTTGTGGGAGTGAAGTCCTCTGCTCTGGGGATTCGCCCCACAAACCCTGATCCTATCATATGGCCCAGATGCAACCTGGGCTCTGAAGGGCACTGAGGCCAATCACCCAACAACAGGGCAGGTCTCACTGATTTGAATGCAGAAGAGGTTCCCAGAACCAGGCAGCAGGGCACCCTTTCATCTCCAGTGGGGTTGATCACAGCGAGTAGGACCGGTCAGAAGTTTCCCGTGGGGACGTTTTCCCACCGGGAAATGTGGATTTGTGGAAAGTGAAACATTTCACAGGAAAGGGCGTCAATGTCAACACAGGGCCACCCAGAGGATTCAGGGGGCCTGGGGCAAAGCAATTTCGGGGGCACCTTCCATAAAAAAAAAAAGTTGCAATACTATAGAATACTATATTCTTGTGGGGGCCCTTTTGGGCCCTGGGGCAAACTGCCTCACTTGCGCCCCCCCACGGGCGGCCCTGTCTCAACATTTCGTATAGAGGAAAATGCATCCGAGCATTCCCATGGAAGTCAACTGGGGTCATTTCAGAATGTTTTTTTGCTTCTATTTTTGATGGAAGTTCATTATCTAAATATAACAGCAAACTTTTAAAAAGTCAACATTGGAATGACATTTTGATTCACCCAAAATAAATGGGGTGGGGGGGTGCAGATTTTGGTTTTGCAGGACATTTTTTTTTAATTTTCATTCCATTTCAGAATGAAAAAGAAAAATAGAAAAAGTCAGTTCCCACCCTGCTTAGAGTACCAGGTTACAGGTTCAAATCCAGCCCAGGGCAAAATGTGATTTTGGCAGCCCCTCTGTGTAATGAGTTGCTGGGTCTCAATTCATGTCCCAGGGGGATGGGACACCCCCAGGAAGCAACATCCTGTATTTATTGGAGTGGCAGCAGCAAGGCAAGCTTCTTCCATGTGCTGCATCCTGCCCTAAGGGACTCCCATTGGGGTGCAGGGGAGAGAACCCACACCATGGCTTATTCCTTCCTTGGCCTCTTAGTTTAGACAGTCAACAAGGGGACCAATTAGCACCTGTTTGTAGTGAAAGGATGGCTGGGAAGTAGATCAGAAGAGCTGCTAGCACAGGCGAGCTCTGAGCTTGTATTAATTGCCTGCCTGTTGCGTGTGTTCAGACTCTAAGGTTGTCACTCCCACCTCCCCACCCTTTGGCATCAGCTGAAACCCAATTATCAGCTGTTTTATACCCAGGTTCCAATGCAGGCAAATGGCAATGTCACAGTCTTATGCCAACATGCCACTGGTCTCTGCACTATGATGCCTTGTAGCGAGCATGAGGCCAGCTTCCAGTATTACAGAGAGAAATTCAGAGCACAGGAGGCATCCCGTGGGGAATGGGCTGGGTTCCAAGCCTTGCTGGGCTGAGCTAGTGGAGCTAAAGGGACAGATAAGAACTCAGCGCTGTCCCTCTGGAGCAGCGGAATCTCAAACAAAAACTCAACAGGCAAGAAAGCAGAAGGAGCTGGGGTCAGACACCTGTGGGTTGAAATACCCTACCATGGAGGCCTGCGGATCCACCCACAGACCCCTACATCCCACCGAAAAGGGTTAATAGAAATCGGGAGAGGGACCCCAGGACCCCTGATCTGGCACACTTGGACTGTTTGAAAGCATCAAGGGGTATCTACAGGCAGAAGAATTTCCCAGCTATTGCCTGTCTGGCTGATTTCTGAAATGATTTTCTGCAGGTGTCTGGTTTCTTTGATCTATTTCATGCAATTGTTTAATCAGCTTGGTTTTGCTGTGTACAGTTTTGAGTTGGGCACACTGACAATAAGCGAATGAACTATCTCAGATCCATGTTTGCAAGAGCAACCCAGGAATCTCAGCAGTTAGACTTAGATACTACGCTTAGGGAGTACAGTAAGGAGCACCACAGAAAAACCTAAAATAGAAAGAGAGACGGACAGGAGGAGGAGCACCTATAGCAAAAGAGAGCATGTAGGGTGATTAGACAGACACAGGCAAATGGTTCAGGAACCATTTCTCGCTAAGGATTCATTATAACCCTGTGCTGTGTGGAACCCCTCCTGCTGCCCATGAAGCCCATTCAGATCCATGTGCCCTAATCTCTGCTGTACCTAGTTCTCCAGGTGGGGAGAGGATTAAACACCAATAATCAACCAGAACTCCAAGGTGCCCAACTCCCTCTGCATTTATATTTCCCGTAGCAGTGGGACACAGGTCAGCTCCACCCTTGGATTCAAGAAGCTCCCCCGGAGCATGGGGGTACTCAGGGCTAGCTGTTGTTTGGGGTTTATCTCTAGGTTATCTCTTGCGGATATGTTTGCTCTAGCAGCCAATTAACACAAGTTCTGGATTTCTTCCAGAGTCCCCCCCACCCCCACAGGCTGGAGCAGCCCGATCAGACCAGACCCGGAGGCCCCTCATAGACAATAGAAAAACCCTGTCAGAAACAGAAACAACACCCGCAGGCTCCATGTCTAGCAGAGGTCAGAATGACGAACAGTGCCAAAACTCACGTCCAAAGGGGAACAGCCAGGGCTTTCACTGCAGCAGCTGAGGCTTCCTGCACTCACTCCGAGCCTCTCTACCATAGGAGCATGTTGAGGGAGATGGGTGCTGCCAGGGAGCCTTGGGTCCCATCTGCCCTCAGCCAGTCACCCCTTCTCACTTTTCCCTGTGACACCCAGTCTAGATATTGTCACCTAGAGAGCATTAGGAAAAAGGGCAAATGAGCAGCCTGCACCCAGGTGTGCTGGAAAGCAGTGGTTAGAACAGGGGACTGGGAGTCGGGACTCCTGGGTTCCATTCCTGGCTCTAGCAGAAGCGTGTTCTAGCACACGGATCCTCAGCCAGGAGGGCCATGACTCTGGAGAGGGAGGGATAGTAAACAGGTGTCAAAGGGTTGTGACCACCATGATTACCCCTGCCATATTGCTACATGGAAGTGAGGTCCTGGAGGCAAAGGTTGAGAACCGTGACTTCAGTGGTTAGAGCAGGGGTACTGGCTTCTGTTCCCAGCCCTGCTACTGGAGTGGTGTCTAGAGGTTAGATCACATGGCCTGGGTTCTATTTTCGGCTCTGCCATTCAGCCACTAGGGCAAGTTATTTCCCCTGTCAATGCCTCAGTTTCTCCTTTTCATCACATGAGGACCTACTGCATGGGGAGTTTGGAGGCTTAACGTTTGCAAAGTGCTTAGACATATGCAGTGGAGTGAGAGCTGTTGAAATTCAAAGGATTCAATATTATTATGAATTAATGCTGCCAGCGGAGACAGATCCCTCCCCACTTCTATACCAGGTGAGCTTTTTATAGATAGACTTTTTTGTTTTTAATAAACTAAACCCTTCAGTTTCCTCCAATCCCAGTCTGTCTGGGACCCAGCAGGATCCATGTACCCTTCAGAACACAGACAGCTGGCTACCCCCATCTATCTCCTATACTTCATGAACCTAAGGGGAACCCCTTTACAACTCCTGAAGACTATTGCTTTTAGGACTTATTGGTACAGTCCTGATGCTGCCCTGGCTGGCACCTTCAAGAGGGCATGTTTTTGGTTAAAAAAAAGGTGGTGTTTGGGGATGTGAGTCCCCAGAGATGGGAGGAAAGGGGCTAGGCAATAGAAAAGGAACGTAAGTTCCCCTTACAAATGTGGAATACAGACTCCTTTAACAACCCCCACATCCTCCAGCATCCCCTTGCCACCTGTCACTCCACCGTTCGAAGCACATCCTTTTCCCAGCTCTAAAATCCCCCCCCAAAAAACCTACCTGACCTCACCTCTGACAAACTCCAGCCAGCCTCCTCTCTGCCCTCTCAGCCTGATCATCTCCCACACCTAGGGTGACCAGATGTCCTGATTTTATAGGGACAGTCTCGATTTTTGGGTCTTTTTATTATATGGGCTCCTATTACCCCCCACCCCCATCCCGATTTTCCACACTTGCTGTCTGGTCACCCTAGGTGAGCAACTGGCAGGCTCTGGGCCATGTCCTTCTGAGAAACCAGCACTTGGCATGCATCTGGCCTGGGAGCTTGGACTTGTTAGCCGGCCAGAAGTAAGTTTTTTGGGGAATGGGAGTTGTAGCTCTCTCATCCTTCTTCCCCACCCCCTACACCCCCAGTTGGTCCAGCCAGAGTAGAGGGAACAGTGAAAGGAGCTAAGTTCTTACACCTACCTGAATGGAAGGTATTCCCAGATCCTGGAGAGGGGACTTCTATCCCCTGCCACCTGGACCCCTCTGGGCTCGGGCAGTCTCAGAGCAGCTGGGGATTGGGTTTCTCATTGTGTCTCCTTGCCCTCCTTGTTGGTAGCATAGCCTGGGAGCCAGCTGAAGGCTCTGCGAGCTGCCAACAAAGAGGCTGCATTTAAACAACAGACATAATTATGCTTTTGATACCGTCTGCTAAAAATACAGCCCTGTGCAGCGCTGCGAGCCATGTGTGTGCAGGCTCACATGGCCTCTGAATGGCAGCAGCTGACTCAGGCAGGGGGAAGGGGGGCCTGTGGAGAAAGGAGGAGGGAAAAGCAGACGGAGGTGAGGGAGGGAGGGAAAGGGAGAGACAGCAGGCATAGTTGGACACGCACAGAGTGAGGGAATCCAAGCCAGGCTTCAGTGCCAGTGTCAGATGGGGACAGGGCTCCCTCCGGCTAGGACTTGCGGAGCATGTGCCAGTCTCGGCTGGTGGTGCGGGGGGCTCCCTCAGGCTGAATCAGGGCCAGTCACAGGGGGGCAGGGGCTCCCTCAGTATATGGGCTCGGACCAAGCAGTCCCCCATCCATCTGGACTGGTGAGAGGAATCACAAAGGCATTTGGCTTGCATCCCTCCCCTGCCTCGCTCCACTCTGCCCTTTTGGGCATCACACGAGACTTAGACCTTCCTGCAAATGCCCCCAGCAGGGTGCAGAGATCGGGGGCTGCTACTAAGGACCAGTGCACCCCTAGGCTGCATGGTGAGAGCCGAGGGATGGGCAAGGTGCTGGAGGTGCCAGCCCCAGCAGGATCGGAGAGAGCCGTGCAGTCAACAGGAAACCAGCCTCCATAATTCCCCTTCCCAACAGGAGTGAGTTTTCAGCCGCTCTCTCTCAACTCCTGCTCTGGGCACCCAGAAAGAGAGAGGGAGGACATGGATTGCGGATGAGGGTCACTTATGTAGGGTCCTAGGAGGCAGAGTGGAGGAGGGTTCTATCAGTGGGGGGAAGAGGAACAGTCAGGGATCAGAAAGAGGAGTGGGGAAAAGGGGGAGAGATGGGAAGATGGGATGTTGGGGATTGCTAAGTATACAGCTGTTTGCAGTTCCCTGGGGAACAAGAGCTCCAGAGTACAGCTCCAAGGAGCTCCCCAGCCTCCATCCATCTCTCACTTCTCTGCTCCTAGCACTGGATTCCAGTCCTGTCCCTAACCCAGAGACCTAACTGACAGAGCACAGCCATTCAGAGGCAGAAAATTCCTAACACCCAAGGCAAGAAGGAAACCGATCCCTGGACTGAAACTGCCCCTTTGTCTGAGGTTTCACGTACATGGGGAGAGGAAGAGGCAACCCTCAGGACATTTGTTGCCTCATGCCTCCTCTTAACTCAAACACAAAGCAGTTCCTCTGCCCACATGGGGCTACATCCCTCCAAAAATCTTCCCTTGCCTCAATGTTGGCAAAAAAAAAACAAAAAAAAACAACACTTCTGTAACTTGCCTACTTCAAAACCCATCACTCTCCCCTGAGCACACCTGACTGCTGGTTCACAATCACTTGACCCATTCCCAGCTGAGTCTGATAATTGAACAGGACTAGTTGGCCCCTGGCCCTTAAAGGGGCAGGCCACACTGTTAGACCTCCCTCAAGTCATTCTCTCCCATCTGCACCCTGTCCCCACAACCAAGCACACAGGCAAGCTTGTGGGTTTGCCACACATCCTGGGTCAGGTGTGGGTTCTGTTCTATCCAAAATGGGGCTGGGTCAGGCACAAATCATCTTTTAATAAACCTAATAGCCCCCATCACCCCACCCCTGCTAAATGATTCTGGGTTGGGCCCCCATTTAATGGTAAAGACCTTTCCTATTGTCTGGCTGACTGATGGGTTTCTCTGGAGGGGTGAGGAAAGGGGCTGTGTGCAGCATCGGAAAGGTTAATGCAGGCAGAGGGTGCAGGTATCAGCCAGCCAGGGCAAGTGGGGTCCCACCTGGGCTGGCCCAAGCTGACAGCTTGGATAGGAAGGGAGCTGACTACACCCTTTGCTGAGCCCAATGAGTGGTTAGCAAGGAAGGGTCTGTCTGGACCCTTGTAGGGAGCTGGGGGGCCCATTGCAGCAGCCTTGGTATATACTGACCCATCTCTCCCTCAGGGGTTCAAGGCCTGTTCCCTCCATTCTTATCCCCAGGCTGGCAGTGCAAGTAGCAGGGCTGCCAGCTTAACTCCTTGAATGTTGCCAGCCATTCCCAGTATCTGCACTTAGAGCACACCAGGTATAACTTGGGAGAGCACCTCTGCTGTGCCAGGGGCAGGCTGGCAGAACACTAGACGGGGGCTGTCAGGGTCAGGGCCCACCTCACATTCTGTGCATAGTTAAAAGCACAAAGATATAGGTATGAATGGTCACCTGCTGTCTGGAGTAAGCTCCAGCAGCTCGACTGACAGCAGCCCAGAGGTACCAGCAGCAACAGTGTTAAGGGAGATGTATGCCAAATGCTGGCTGGGGAAGGCACTAGACAGTCCTGGCTGGTAACTTCCTTTGGGCCCATGGCCAGGACCTCCCCAAGGACGAAGAGTCCAGCAGAGATTTGGTCTTTGCAGCCTGTTAATGAATAAACAACCTATCTTATCTCCCTCCCCCAGTTATTGACCTCTAGCGTCAAGCAGGGGCAGGAGCCAGCCTGGGTGCATTGAGATTGGCTGACCTGGAATGTGGCTGCCTGGCAAGCTGGAGGTGAATGTTCATCCCCAGGAAAGCAGGTTCACATGCAGTCCAATCCGAGCAATGGCCAGCTCCATTTAGGGCTAGTTTGGCCCAGTTTAAGAAAATCAATCACCTGTTCAGAGACCCCCTTGGGAAGCAGGGTCTTTGTCTGTTAGTGGCTGGCAAGGCCCCTGTATCCAGGGAGGCAGGCATTAGCATGGTCTGGCCCCACCTGTTGGGAGATGCCATGGTCTTTATAAAGAGTAACTTTGCTGAGATGTGGGGCAGGCAGGACCAGCCTGGCCATTCTCTGCCAGGTGAGAACTTGGATGCTAGCTAGTGGCTTTTAGTAAAGGCCCTGTTCCTGGCACAACCACTCCTCCTTCCATCTTTTGAGTAGCTCTTTTGACAGTGCCTAGCAGGGCAGGTGAGGGACCTATGCAGCACATCCCCTCCCTATTCAGCCATCATAGACCATAAGATGAGATGGGACCATCACTGACCTCCTGCACCTGGCAGGCCACAGAACCTTGCACACCAAATCACACCCAGCTAAACTCTTTTAACTTTGGCAAGGCCAAGAACATAGAGAGTTCCGTTCCTCTGGCTCTTCTCATTCCCAGCTGCGCGCCCCCGCCACCTGCACACACGCTTAACTGGCATAACAGCCAAGGACGGTCAGTAACCAGCCAGGGCAACAGGGGGCTGCCCCCAGGCGAGCACTGTGTTCCTGCTCCTCAGAGAACAGTGCATTTCTCCCGCTCAGAAGAATTTGGCCGACTTGGTCAGCATGATGCAGCAGTCATCAGCCTGTGGGCCATTGACTCTGCCCCCATCCTCCCCTACATCCAACCCAAGAAGGCTGACTGAGGTTATCCAGGATGTCTATGTGTGGGAGGGATCCCACATGGGGGACCCTGGACACCAGCTCATGCTTAGCCATGTCCTCCTGGTATACCAGAAGCTGCCCTGTCTCCATCCTTTTAGGACGCACCACAAGGAGGATTGTAGGACATATCTGACCAAGCTGAGGGAGGAGCAGGAGCAGGAATGAGGCTTAGGCAGCCCAAGGGCTGCTTTACATGATCCCCAAGACCCATTGTTGTGGGGAAAACATGCTTGGAGAGGGTTTCCAAAGCACTGGTGGTGGAAAAAGGGACGTCCATTCAACGAGCAAGGAAAGATGCATGATCTTCTGAGTGATGCACTAGACTAGGAATCAGGAGATCTGGGTTCTATTCTTGACTGTGCCACAGATTCCCTGGGTGATCTTGGGCAAGTCACATCATCTGTCTGTGCCTCACTTTTCCAGTTGTAACATGGGGAGAATAACCCCTCCTTTCCCTCACCCTTTGGCTTTGTCTATTCAGACTGTGAGCTCTTTGAGGCAGGGACTGTCTCTCACACCAAGTGTCACTCCAGCATCTAGTGTTTGAGGCCTCCAGCTGCTCCTGGAATACCTCTAATAACCAGTGTACTTAGGCAGCTGGACTTTCTCTTTTCATCCCAGGGCTGTTGGGGCCAGGCTGCCAAGTGCTCCGCACCCACCATGGGGGCCAGATTTTCAACAGAGCCCCATGCCCAATACAAACCCAGAGTCACAAGCTCTTCTGAAAAACAGAGTGATTCCCTCTCAGAGTCACAGCAGGCAAACGGGCAGGCAGGAGGGGATGCAAGAACCCTTGCCCCTCAAAGGAAGGTCAGTTAGATTTTATCTTGTTTAAAAAGCCCAACCACTAAGAGTAACGACCCTCCTGCCCTGCTTGGTAGAGAATTCAGAGAGCCCAGACAGCCCTTGCAATCCAAACAGAATCAGCAGAGGCCACTATCAACATTCCTGCTCCGCGGTTCATCAAGACAGACACCCCTGCCCCAGAGACCCTGCGCAACTTAACAAAGGGACTCGGGGAGACCCCAGCACAGATTCAACTACCACCCCAGCCCAAGTGGGCTTCTCCCTGTTTGACACTGGCACAGACCCCACTATTTGCCCCCCTACCCAGCCTGAGGGAGACTCCTCCCTTTCTGACACTGACTCTGACACAGACCCCACTATCTGCCCCCACCCCAGCCTGAAGGAGACTCCTCCCTTTCTGACACTGGCACAGACCTCACTATCTGCCCTCCCCACCCAGCCTGAGGGAGACCCCACTATCTGCACCCCCACCCAGGCTGAGGAAGACCCCTCCCTGTCTGACACTGGCACAGGCTTTATTAGCGATCACTTTTCATCTGGCATGGTCACAGGTCACAGAGGAATCCTGGCTGGAGTCTCCTGCCTCTGGAATATACTCCCTGCGTCCCAGAGCACTGCACAGACATTGTCCCTGTATTTCCGTCCATGAAGCATTAACAGGACAAGGGAAACCTGGCCAAATACCTCTTCTGGAAAGGTCACAGGGGATGAGGGAATGATTGAGAAATCTGGCCTAAAATTTTTTGGTGCCAAAGGCCAGGCACTGTGTGTGCATGGAACCCAACCCAATGCAGGGGGTCCACACATCCCTGCTAGCTAGAACTCTCGGGTTCTGTTCCTGGCTTTGCCACTCGACAGTCCATAGAGAATGGCTGCCCATGCTGTGTGCAGATGCTGGCAGGGAAGCCTGGCCGGTGAGAGACGGGATTAGCAGGAAACTGAGGAGGCAGTTCAGCAACCTAGCCCCACTTCTGTCTGCAATACGATGGTTTTTGACCTGTGGTCCGCAGACCCCTGCAGACAATGTCTAAGATTTCCAAAGGAGTCTGCAGCTCCATTTGAAATTTTTTAGTGGTCTGCAAATGAAAAAAAGAGGTTGAAAACCCCTGCTCTAGTACATTCACTCACGGACCGAGCACTGGGGAAGCTGATTAGAGAGACATGAGCAGCCCTGGGCTCAAAGATTAGTGGCCTCCTGTAACCTCTGCACAGGGAACATCAAGTGCTCAGCTGTTCATAGCCTTGCCTGGGCAGGGGCTTCTTACAAGGGGACGGAGGGGCAGGCTTCTGGTGAGATAGCAAAGGGAGAGTGGATGCAGCAGAGCCCCCGAGTTCAGATCTGACTAATGGTTGGGGCTATGCAGCAGAGCAGGTTAGCTGATGTCTGGTCTGAGAATCTGAGACGAATGAGTGAAATGAGGTTGGTGGTTTTCAGTCTAACCCAAAATGGCTGTTTAGGCACTACCACTGCATGGCTTGGGGAAGCAGCAGCATCCGCTCAAACAGATCAGAGCACGGCTGCAGGTCACAACTGAGAGGTCAGAGAGCTGTGGGTTAGGACAGAGAGGTGTTGGCAGCACACGGAGGGAACTTTGCACTTCACCTGCCCCTACAATGCTTAGGTCTAACCAGCCTCTGTCAAAATTCTCAGAGAAACTTTAAAAGGAGGGGAAACCTGGCTCTTCTGAGCAGGCGAGTAGTCACTTCTCCCTTCTGGTATTGCCTCTGCATTTATGTGGCGTGTTGATGCCACCCAGTTAGCCCAAGACAGATGTGACCCTGGCAGCAGGTTTGATGACTGGAAAGAAACTTCTCCACAGCTAGGCAAGCTCAGGTCAGCCCGATAATTGCTCTGCTGGTCTTGTGCCAAAAGGGAGATTATGGCTTTGCTGACTGCAAACTGGCACAAGCCAGTGAGCTGACACAGCTGGTATCAGTGTCTGGCACTGGACGAGGTGGGGGGGAAGGGTCCCACTGTCTCTGTCCTCAACTGCACCTGCTGGTGAGAGACACACCCCACAAGCAGCTTCTCCAGTAAGGGATGTGAGGAGCAATGGGCAGACTTTGGCCAGCCCTTCCTGGGAAAGGAACCCTCTCCATGCCCCTCCTTGGTGTCCACATCCTAGGCAGGACTCTACAAGGAGATCTCTCCTGTCAAGATGGGATCCAGATGTTCTCGAGCACCTAGAGCAGCAGGGAACAGGAGTCAGGACTCGTGAATTCTATTCCCAGCTCTGCCATTAAGTTGTTCTGTGACCCTGGCGTCCTAACTGCTCTCTGCCTGAGTTTCCCCACCTGTAAAATAGGGATAACAATGCCACTTTTCTTCCTGAGACTTATGATGTTTAAACAGCCTCACACAGCCCTTGGTCCCATCGCTCTGTTCACTAAAGCCCACTGGCTGTGGCTTTCCCCCAGCCCAGGGAGTCTGTGGTTATACTGGTTTCTCCTGCAGAGATGGGAACAAGATGTGCTCAGAATCAGGCCCACCATCAGGAAGGGGGCTGAGTCCTAACAGCAGTGGCACAGGGATGCTCAGCACCTCTCGGGATCAAGCCCTTGCCAACAGTAAGGTTACACAAGCACAGGGAGTGGAGTCTCCCAGCAGCGAGAAACAATGTCACCCGTAGGGTGACCTTAACTCTTTAGGAGCCAGAGGCTTACAAGCACACTGGGATGATGAAACAACCACGGAAATCACAGAGTCCTGTTTCAGCATCCTCCTCGGCAAGCCAGATCCTTAGAGGAACCGCTCTGCCTAAGCAGATTGAGCAGGATTACAGGCCACTTCTGGCTCTTTCCTCCCTGCCCCCCAGCCTTCCTCCTCCGCTGCTTTAAGTAATCATCTCCAAGACAGTTTTACATAGCTAATCCAGCCACCTCCATCTAATCTGCTCCAATGCCCACTGGCTGCTGCATGACCCCCTGCAGCACACCCAAAGTCCTGCCCCACATAATGGGGGCCTGGCTGTGCCTTCCCTCCATGCAGCCAGCAGGGTCACCCCCTTTCTGCTGGGCTCCACTGCTTAGCATGCACGCAAGCCCCCCTCACCTCCAGGGGCAGAGCTCATGCAGACATCGCAGCTGGACAGGCAGCGAAGAGCCACAGTTTAAAAATAAGGTTGGCCAAAGCTCTTTGTGAGGAAGGATTGGGCTCTCTGCCTGGAAGGTTAGGACATGCAGTTCGTGCAACTGAGGATGCTGTTGAGGCTAAGCCAGAGAGGGCTCTTCAGGGCACCGCTTAGGGGAGAAAGCAGCATAGAGGGCTCGCCAGGGCACAGGGGGATTTGGGAGGAGAGTGGCTGACAGTGAGAAAACCAGAATCATCTCCCTGCCAACCATTCCCCTCCTGCTGGCTCCCCACTCCCCCTCCCTGAACCTGCCCTTTGGGGGTCTGCACAGCCCCATTCTTCCCTCACTCTGCCAGCACCAACCCTCAACCATGATTGGGGGAAAAGTATCAGCCACGAGAGGCCTCCTCTTCCCACCCACACCTCCATGTCCGCACCCTCCTCTGGGGGACCACGGGGCCGGCTCCAACCCTCTCCCCCTTCAGCTCCCTTCTGCAGCTGCCCACCGGGCTCCTCGTGGCTGCTGTGACTCACAAAGCATAGAGTCCCTGCATGGTTAGTTTGTGGCCTAGCATTCCTCTCATGAGACTGTTGGCTCCTCAGGGCAGGGACCTGGCTGTCCAGCGCCCTGCCCCTCCCCAGCACTAAGCCAGTCACGAGTGTTTCACACCCAGGAGCACCGCTGTAAGCAGTTACATGTGGGGGAGGGCCTGGCCCCTTGTCTGCAGGGCTTGGCATAGAAGGGGATGGGTGGACGTTACAGACTGGAAGGCCCAGAAGGGGGCAAAAACCAAGAAAGGAGGGGAGACAGTCCAATGAGCAAAGGGATGAAACAGAGCAGAGCAGAGCAGAGGCTGAATAGGATGCCCCACAGTGAGCTCTTCAGCCTGTGGAAGCACCTTGCCCAGGGAATGGCGAGAACCCTGTCGGTGGAGCATTCAGAGACTCTGGACAAAGCCCCAGCATGAAGGGAACAATCCTGCATTGGTGTCAGGCAGAGAAGGAAGGGGAGATGGCCCTCTCACCCTCTGCTTGCTACAGGGCCAAGGCAGCACCGCCAGCCCAGAGAGGGAGGGGAGACTAGGCCCACAGCCATTCCTGGAACAGCCCTGGCTCTGTGTTCAGCTGCGGATCCAGGGGCTGCACCAGCTGCTTCATGGGTGTGGGTGGGGTTAATGCAAGGGGGAAGCAGGGGGCTTAGACAGGGCTGAGCACATGTAGCCAGCATCCAGGCCTCATGGAGATGCATGAAGCATAAAGTAGCAGTGCTGAGAGCCCAGAATGGAGGCATAGGCATCTCAGAGCCAGAGGGCCCAGCAAACCTGGCCCCCCAGGAGGGAAGGCATCCAATGGGTTACCCACCCAAGAGAAGCAGCACCACAGACCCCACATCTGCACTAATTTATGTACAGAGGATAGCAAACCCTGGGAGCTCAGGGGCCCAGTGCTCAGCCCCGCTATTACCCAGAAGTTCCCTGACCCCACTCAACCTCAACACCACTTTCTGTGTTACCCAGAATCCGTTGGGTCCTGGCCAGCCTCACATACAGCATCTCACAATCTCTACCATACCCAGTTTCAGCTCCACATTATAGGTGATCTGGAAGCCCTCACACACTGTTTTCTATGGCCCCACTCATGCCCGTTTGTATGGGATGGGCAGAGTTCCTGGGGCAGCTCCAGGACTTGCTTATGGGGTCAGGAGCTGGCCCCCACCCAGACCAACAAACCCTTGTACTTACCAGATCCTCCCTGGCAGCCTTTCCAGCGGCACCCACCATGCCAAGCCCCAGGCAGAGGCACCAGGCACACTTAGCCATTGCTAGGCAGCCCCAGCCTCCCCCAGCCAGACATTGCCCCAGGTCCACACAGCCAAGAGCTGCAGGGGAAAGCTGGCCGCCACAACCCTGACCTCTGCATCTACAGCCAGCCTGGAATGAGGTCACAGCCCACAGGCCCAAAGCATCTAGGCTCCCTGCTCCTCCTCCAAACTTTCCCGCCTCCCCTTTCCCCCAGCTGGCCTTCAAACATGGAAAGCGGGAGCTCTTTGAAGGGAGACAGGCCAGCTGGCTGCACTGTGAGGAGACTGCTACTGCCACACTGTGGGATCTCACTCCTACTGCAGCAAGGGATGCTCTTCCTCCTTGACCTCCTGATCAGATTCCTCCCAGGAGCAACCCTCCAAGGGGTCGTTGCAGGGATTTGGAAAAGCTAAGTGTGTGTTTATGTCCAAGAGATGAGTAAGGACAAGGCAGAGCCCGGCCCCTACCTTCTGCTCCAGCTGCACCGCTCAGCTTTCCAACTGCCTCCTGCCACTTCCGGGCAAAGCAACTTCTGCCCAGCCAGGACAGGCATCACGCGGAGCAGCCCAGTTGCTGCCTTGGTATACTCCAGGATCTGAAACCCTCCTGTGCCTGGCAGCCAGGCACAGACTCACCATCACCAAATGCCATCAGCGCTGAGGAGCTCAACTGTATCTCCCCAGCAATACTCCTCCGTCCCCCTGGCATGGCTCCTGGCAGGGGCAAATGGTGAACAGCCTGCCATTCCCCACCCTCCTCACGGCAGAGCTGCCATTCTGAGGCTGCACCCAGACATCTGATTTGCTGCTCTTTCCTCTCCTCCCTGTGCAGGCCCCAGTAGCCACCCAGACTAGGCCTCAGCCCAGGGGCTGTGGTTGCTCGCTCCTTTGCCCCTATCCATGGTGTGCCACAGGTTTAGGAACTAGAAAGCTCACAATGCCAGACACCTGCATGGCTCAGGAAGATTCTCCAGACCTGATCAACCCTGTGCTCCCCTCAGTCCAGTGTCCCGCTTCCAGCCTTCAAGGGAAGGTGTAAGAAACCCTCTGTAGGACCATTATAAAATCAATTGCCCAGAAAGTGACTCTGGTCAGGAAGAGTGTCAGTGGTCAGCTCGTGCCCTGAAGCAGGGAAGTTTTTGTTTATTTCTGTTACTTGCTTACCATTCACCTAACTCAGGGGGAGGCTCTGAAGTTGCTCACTCTCGACTTACCTAAATTTGTCATTTGCACATTTTGCAATCTCCTGGTTCATCCTCTTTTCCATATCACCATTAGTACTTGTTGTGTAGTAGCACCTAAGAGCCTCAGTTACAAACCAGAGCCCCATGTGCCGGGCGCTGTACAAAACAGAAGAAATAGTTCTCATCCAAAAGATCTTATGAATGCTTTCGACACCAGTGCTAGAGGGGAACGCTGTGGCTCCTCCACCATCGCCTTCTACTATACCAAGGTAGGCAACCTGCAGCACGCAAGCTGATTTTCAGTGGCACTCTCACTGCCCAAGTCCTGGCCACCGGTCCAGGGAGGCTCTGCATTTTATTTTAAATGAAGCTTCTTAAACATTTTAAAAACCTTATTTACTTTACATATAAAAATAGTTTAGTTATATATTGTAGACTTATAGAAAGAGACTTTTTAAAAATGTATTACTGGCACGCAAAACCTTAAATTAGGGTAAATAAATGAAGACTCGGCACACTGCTTCTGAAAGGTCGCAGACCCCTGTACTATATTAACAATTAAGCACTTACACGTACTCTTTCCTATTATTAGCCTCTTTCTAGTGTAGACAGTACTTTGTCTCAACTCCAGGCCTACTTCACTTCCTTAGCCAGCTCTTTTGATGGACTTTGCCAAAGGCCCCTTGGAAGTCCAAAGAAGCAATTTCACCTGGTATTCCTTTATCCACTATTTTGTGGACATACTACAGAGTACCTGTAGCATATTTTCCTATCTAGAAGTTGTGCTGTTTTGTAGAAGTCACTTCCATTTAGGAGCTTTATAGTCATCTCATCCTAGCTCCAGTAAGGCTCACCAGTGCAATTCCTAGCATTGGCCTCAACTCTTTAAAGAGAGACACAACAGTTGTCCTTGGGGCATAGCTGGTTCTACCCCAAGGACAAGGCAGTGGTGTGAGATTCATCTCAGCCGAAACAGGAGCATTTGCTGCCCTACCTACAGACTCCCACCCACCCCACTTCTGCCCATGACAGTGGATTTGTGTTGATGATTTTTTAGACTAAAATTTCATTCCCAGCACAGCACCATGTCTTAACAGCCAGCAGCATTTCAATCCCATGCAGAGCGCTCACTTGTGATTAGAAAGTGGTACTCGTTGTACGACTTTATCATTGGTTTTCTGTGCCTCAGTTTCCCCATCTACAAAAGGGGAATACCCACCTTAGAGAGAGTCAGAGTGGGGGAGAAAGCAGGTGTCTGAAGCATTTCAGACCCTCTACTAGAAGGTGTGTGGGAAGAGTACAGTTGCAGTAACAATACTTCACTCTGGAGTCCCTGTGTGCTGCACAGACATGGCAGCTGGGGTTGCTAAAGGACCCCAACTCCAGGACCCTAAGCCTGCAGGCCACACTTCCATGCTTATTCTTGAGGGGGGACAATTTTTGACTCAAAAGAAACTTGCAGACCAGCTCATTTCACAAGTTCATGTATTTAAATATACAAAAGCTCTATACATGAGGATCTAACATAAAAACCAGCTGAGGGTGAAGGACACAGAAGTGGGGCTAGAGCGCAAGTCAGTCAGTTTTCAAGTAACAAGGATTTGAGGCAAGACTGTGGAGGGTCTGATCTTTGAGCTGCAGTCAGGGAAGATGGGGGTGGCTACAGAAATCCACAAGGGGCAGAGAGGTGACCAGCTCCCAGCGCTGTGTTCTGGGTCTAAAGGCAAAGGAGCACAGAGATTTTTGGCACTTCAGGTCTTTGGTTTCGTGTAACTGAGACAGAAGGGGAAGTTCTCACCGCATCACACCTCTGCCTTTCGATAAGGCTGGAATGTTTAGAAGAGGTCACCAAGACAGTAACTAAGTGAGCCTCTGGGCTGATGTGTACATTCCATTCAGACGTGGATCATTTGATCAAAGACATCTCTGGAGAGCTGACGGCTCACAGAAGCGCTCTGCTTGGCTTAAAGCATCAGTCATTTCAGCCACAAACGTTCCATGGTGGACCCCTGGGAACAGAGGGACTGGAGAGGTTCACTCAGATTCCATAAGGCAACTGCTAGTTACTCTACAAATAAAATATCCCCCCAAACCTGTGCATTAGAGACTGCAGAGCAGGAGGATGCAATACCCAGGACACAGCATGCCTGTGACCCTCCTGGGCCTGGTCCAGGCTGCTACTCACCACAACTCCTGACCCACAAGCAGGAGAGAAAGCAATTCATTGCATCCGCCCAGGATGCTCAGGCACACCGGGTGGTGCAGAGCACTCCCAAGCTGGGCAGTGGCAGACAGCAGAGAACCCTGAGTGAAACAAGAGTCATTGCCCTATGGGACTAGTTGCAGGGATGTAAGACACCCCCCTGGGCAGGCAGAACTGCCTGGGTCAGAGGGAGGATGGTAGCAGGAGGTGTCAGAGGCACTGGAGCTGACCTGCAGCAGATCGATGGAGGCACGGGGGGGCCCTTTCACCTTGGGACAGCGACAGGGCACGTGAAGTAGCTCAGGAGAATAGCTCCATGGTCTAAAGTGCCACTAACCCAGCTATGGAGGATTCATGCCGGGGCCCAGCAGAACAGCAGGGGAGTCGAGATTGAACCCCATGTGCAGAGTACAGCAGGCCTGGCGCTGGGCTATTTACACCCAGGGAACCATTGTGCGTAGAGGCAGCTTCTGGGGCAGAGAGAGCAGCAGGAAGTTGACAGGAAGGTACAGGGACCTATTAGGACAGGAGAGGGACAAGATATTTACAGTGGGGTGTATGGGGACCTCCTGCCCCATTAGAAACAGCTATCTCCTCTGCCAGGCATGTAGCAGGAAGTGGCACATGGCCACATGGAGACAGGTGCCACCCCTGGCGTGGCAGCCAAATCACGTCAGGTTAAGATTCCCAGTGAAGCCCAGCTCTTGCAGGCTGACTAACTGTCCTGACCCGGCTGCACCGTCTTCTTCCTCGCCCGGCCCCGCACCAGCCTGGAAGAGCCCTGCAAGGGAGGAGAAGCAAGTCAGGCCTCCTTTGATGCACCTGCCCCACCAACATCGCTCCATTAACTCCCTTCTCCCAAGGCAGCTCCATGTGCTGAGTTGCCCCCCAAGCAGCCAGGGTGCCCTTTAGAAGCGATAATGGTGGAAACAGAGGCTTCCACCTCCCCCTGCACCCAAGGGCACAGCCCTCCCCAGCACCGAAGCCCAGGGGCAGACACTGGCACAGCTCCCGGCCCATGGGTCTCCCAGGACAGCAGGGCTGGTGCATCAAGGCAGGACACAGCCTGCCTGAATCACCTCTTTGACTTGGGGTCTCTTCTTCACGACGCGCAGGCTCTGGCTCCTGGAGATTGTTTTGGACAGCGCGAAGTCCCGGCTGCGGGGAAGAGCCTTGGGAGAGATCTGGGAGTCCGACCAGCACTCCTCTTCCTCCGTATCACTCTCGTGCCCAGGCAGCTGGCCAGCCGAGGCAATTCTGTAACCTTTTGGGTGCAGGGGAATGGGGGTGGAGAGAAAGCCCAGTGCTGGATCAGTGCATGGCACAGGGGTGGGACTAGATCCCTGCTGTGGCCCTTGGCACATGCCCATCTCTTTAGAAGCCAAGTGCCACGCTGGCAAGAGGGCAGGCTTTGAACCCTCCACTGCCTTTCACAATGTTCTCTTGCCACAGCTGCTAATTAGCAGAGGCCGTTTCTGAACCAGGATCGCTCCAAGTCCCTCTGCCTGCCATGAGCACAGATGTGTAATAGGGGCTTTGGAAAGCCAAAAAGTCAGGGAGACAAGCATAGCGCTCTGGTTGCTACGCTGAGCACTGGGCAGGAGGAGCCTTTCAGAGAGATTCCTCCTTTCCTCCCTTAACACTTTAGTTTGTGCCAATGTGATATTGTTAACTCTCAGCTCTTATTAGCACATCTCATCCCTAAATCTCAAAGCACTTTACAAAAGGAGGATATTACCATTATCCCCCATTTTACAGATGGGAAACTGAGGCACAGAGGTGCAGTGAATTGCCCCAGGTCACACAGCAGGCCAGTAGAACCCAGCTCTCTGGAGTCCCAGTATGGTGCTTTATCCACTAAGCCATACTGCCTTCCAGCAATGAGGCAATGCTGTCTCCATTATGGGCTTCAGTTTTTGCTCTTCTCTAGCACCTTCTGTCAGAGCACAGCAGAGTGCTTTACTGACACCAATTAATCTGGGGAGCCATCCTCCAGGTGGGGAAACTGAGGCTGGCAGACACCAGGAGCGACTCACCCAGTACCACGATGCCAGGAATAAAACCCAGTTTTCCCAACTCAGTCCCAGGCCTCACCCTGAGCCATCTGCCCTTCCTCTACCCACCGCCCCTGCAGAGGTGCTCCCACATCCAATACATGCAGCAAGCACGTTCTACACAGGAGCTGGTCTGCCCCCTTCCAGCCAGTGCCAGTGCCGCACCATTCGGACCAGCTCTGGAATCTCACTCACCCCAAATCCTGTACACAGGGTCCATCTCCCACAAGGCTTTCTAAGTAGCACCTTCCCTCTTTCCAGTTTACGAGATGCTGGAGGCCCGCCTGACCCCCGACACTAGCAGCATTGCTGCCGGAGGGGAGTTTGGCCACAAACCCACCCTGCCTCCTCCTCCAAGTGTGGAGCAGCTCTCCTCCTGCCCAGACATGCAGCCCTTCCCTTGCCAGCCTGATCCCACTGCCCCTTTGGAGGTGGAAACCTCAGACAGTCCTTGGGCTCAGTTCCTCAGCAGAGTCCTGGCTCCAGTCCCCCCTCCCCCATATCTCCATCTCAGTGGCCAGGAAAGTTAGAGCTTTTACAAACCCTAGATCCCCAGAACTTAGTCCCCTCCCCTCCCCGCTCTCGCCTCTCACCTATTGGCCGCCTCCTCATCTCCTGCTCCTCCAGGTACAAGGGGTCTTCGTAGTGCACGGGGGCGTCGTCAGGGATGGTGCGCAGATCCTGCATGCTGAAGCTGCGCAGATGCCCGGCCAGGGCTCCCTGGCTCTGCCAAGCAAACGGGATGGGGGAAATGGAGAGAGACCAGGTCAGGGACACCCTGAGTCAAAGTCACACACCGGGCTGCAGTGGCAGGTCAGACCACCTAGATCTGCTGCCGCAACTCAAACACCCAGGTGAGGAGGGGCAAGGGGCTAGTCACACCACAGCCAGGTGACTCCTGCAGAGAACGGAGCCTCAGGGGAAGCTTCATGCAAAGTACTGCCCCATGGGGGCTAACACAGCTGGGACAGCCCATAACTCCAGTTGGGTTGTTGGGTGGGGGTGGTTCACCCTGCTGAACAGAGGTCAGGTTGGCATTTACCACGTAAACACAGGCACTTAAGTGACATTTCACCTAGAGATCTCAAAATGCTTTACCAGGTGGGTGCCCGCTAGGTAGACAGGGACCCAGTCAAAGAAGAGAGGGAACTTGCAGCAAGTCAGGAACAGAACCCAGTCCTGGGTGCTTGCCCCTCAGCAGCACAGGCTTGCTTTGAAACACCTGGCTCCTGGGCAGCCAAGCCTGATTATTTCTCTGATTTTTCCACTTGGTAGGAGGCCTCTTAGCAGGATGTTACTTGCCTCTGACACTGGGGGTGGGGAAGGTTACGGGAGAGCTCAGTGGAATCCAGCTTAATAAGCACCTAGTAAACAGGAAAAACAGGCAAAGCCGCATCTGTGTGAGAGGTGCAGAGAGGCAGGGGCATGCTGGTCCAAGGAGAGCGGCAGCATTACCTCTGGAGGGCCAGGAGCAGTGAGTTTCTGGCTAGACTGTGGGGTTAAACCTAACCTCAAAGCCACGGTAAACTAACAGTAACTTGGGCATACATCTGGAACGCTAGGGCTGCGAGCTGCCAGGACGTGTAGGTGCCACACAGCAGCCCCAAGCACCTGGTCCACACCCTGGCATGATTTCACTGGCATCTGCTAGCTCTGCTGATTTTTTACTGGGATGTTCCATGGCCATAACAGCCTCCCAAATCACCCAGTGAGATCAGGTACCTTGGCCGCAGCTTGGACGGCAGCTGTGGCTGCGATGTTGAGGCTCTTCTTGCCAAAGTTCACCATAGTCTCGTACCCACGCTCCTTGGCCTGGGTGATGTACAGGTCGATTTCCTGCAGAGACATAGCACAGTGAGCATTCCCAAAGGCCAGGCCCAGGCCCAAATCCCACCTTGGGAAGGAAGAAGAGGAAACCACCTGCTCCAAGACACAAGGGCACCAGGAACCCTCCAAAGCTGTGCCAGCGGAGAGGCCTGAGCCAATGCCCGCCTGGCCTTGGGAGCTCTGTACCCCTTAAATTCAACTGCAACGCTACCTTGTTCCAGCCAGGGTCTCGCCTTGCCATCCTACTCTGCACACTGCTTTGTTTGGGAGGAGTTATTGAGCTATGAGCCCCACGGGGCCATGTCTTCCACTCATGCGGAACTGGCTCCTTCCGATGCAGGTGACAGAGATACAGAGTCCATGCAACTATATC
The DNA here is from genome assembly GCF_003597395.2 of Chelonoidis abingdonii. NCBI lineage: Eukaryota > Metazoa > Chordata > Testudines > Testudinidae > Chelonoidis > Chelonoidis abingdonii. Next base: position 161,774,762 of record NC_133770.1, on the reverse strand, counting down.
TGTATACCGAGAACCATGCAGGAATCCTGCACACAGCCCTGTTACTGCTCCCCCTAACACATGCCCCACCTCGCTAGGGCTGGGAAGTTCAGGATCCTAGGAAGTTGAATAAAGCCCCAACAAGGAACTGGACCTTTAAATGGATTTAAAGGGAGTTCAGCAGGTCAGGCAGAGGAGCACTGGCAGAGCTGTGTGGGAGAAGCCCAGGAGTGTAATAACATGCAGTGCTACAGGGCAGGACTGAGGGACTGTGATGCAGTAGGGACTGTCTGCTTGGGGGATGGGAGAGCCGGGGAGGATTTTAGGTGAGGGACAGGACCTAAGCCTGTAACCTGAGCCAGGTGGGGGGAGGGGGGGGTCAGCACCTTTGCCCGGGAAGCTGGACAAAATCGATTTTGGGTTGGGTGGTTGGAATTCAGGGAATCTCAAACCGGGAACTACGCTTCCTGAACCCTCAGAGGGACTTGATTGAGAGGTCCTGGTTGTGCCTCCAAGCTCTGCTGTAACCTGCATTCCTGTTGTCCAATTAACTTTCTGTTTTACTGGCTGGCTGAGCATCACAGGAAGACGGGTGCAGGGCTGGAGTCCCCCATAATCCGTGTGATGAACTGGGACGGTTCTTAATGTTTGCTCTGAATACTGTGTTGGTGCCTCAGTGTCCCCTAGGCAGTTCTTAAGTATCTAGGTGGTGGGATAAGGGTGTGTGATTGCTGCAGAGCAAAGGGCCAGTGCACCTAAATGCCTGGCACTCTGTCTCCTAGCAACTGATGGCCTGGGCCCCTCCTCTGCAAAGGTGCCAACTGAAGGTGTTGGAGACAAAGGGATCAGGTGACCTCCTGGCCCGGGAAAGGAGCTGAGCAGAGAGGAGGGGCTGGAGGGGGTGGTTAGTCTGGAGCTTGCTGGGGACGAGGAGTGAAGTGCAGACCTAGGGGTCTGGCTCACTGCCCCCCAGAATGGACCCGGCCGAGGGGTCTGGTTCGCTGTATCTACAAGCTCTGTTTTAGACCCTGTTCCTGTCATCGAATAAACCTCTGTTTTGCTGGCTGAGAGTCACGTCTGACTGCAAAGTGGGGGTGCAGAACCCTGTGGCTTCCCCAGGACCCCGCCTGGGTGGGCTCGCTGTGGGAAGCCCACGGAGGGGCAGAGGATGCTGAATGCTCCAAGGAGAGACCCAGGAGGTGAAGACGTGTGAGCTTCTTGCCCTGAACAAGTCTGCTCCAAGGGAGAGGAGGCTCCCCAAAGTCCTGACTGGCTTAGTGGGGAGCAGTTCCAGAGCATCGCCCGGGGACTCCGTGACAACTGGCCCTTTGCTCTGCAGCAATCACACACCCTTATCCCACCACCTAGATACTTAAGAACTGCCTAGGGGACACTGAAGCACCAACACAGTATTCAGAACAAACATTAAGAACAGTCCCAGTTCATCACAATCCGTGACAACTGGTGGTAGGATCGACTGCACCCCATGAACAGTGCTTCCTGCAGTAAGTGACAGAGGAGCAGCAAAATGAAGGGGGATTGATGGGGACCAGGTGGGCTGAAGAGACAGAGAATGACGGTTTCAGAAGGTAATTAACCCCTGGGAGTGTGTGACCAGAGCAGAGCAAAGGACTTTGCAGTAACAGGGTCCCCCGGGGGAATGGCAGGAGCAGTCCCAGGGGCAGAGGAGTCTGCAGGTCGACCCTGGCAGAGAGGGGTCTCCCTGGAACCTGTGGGAAGCTGAGAGCACAGGCTGGCGAGTGGCCAGCAGGAAGATGTATGCTAAGCGCCTTAAGAAAGGCCTGGTGGAGCTGTGCAGGCAGAGGGGGCTGTGCATTGGGAGGTCCATCAAAGAACAGCTAATTGCTCAGCTGGAGGAGAAGGATCGCTTGGGTGAACCAACTCAGTCCCTGAGGGAAGCTGCCCAGCGGACGCAGCCTGGGCCCCGGGGCCTGATACGGCTGGGAGGGGCCAGACTGCTGCCAAGGACACCCCGAGACCTTGTCCACCTATACCTAGGGGAGGGGTTGGGGGAAGCCCAGTGAATACCGAGGGCACGCTGACCCGGTGGCCAGCAGGGGATCATCCCGGCGGAGCTCCCCGTCCCTGGAACGGATGCGGATGGAACATGACAGGGAGCTGAGATGGGAAGAGCTCAAGTTAAGGAGGCAAGAACTGAAGGAGCGGGAGAACCGGCATAAACACGAGGAGAACCAGCGCCAGCATGAGCTGGAACTGGCCCGGCTGAGAAGCAGCGGGGCCCCGGCTGCGGTGAGTGAGAGGGGACCCAAGCCTTCAAAGAGCTTTGATAAGTACTTCCTGGCCCGGCGTAAGGAGGGGGAGGACATAGATACCTTCCTGATGGCCTCTGAGAATGCCTGTGAGCTGCACAGGGTTGACCCTGCAGACAGGATCCTGTTTCTCACCCCCTTACTGGACTCCACAGCCGTGGAGGTGTACAGCCGAATGAAAGGGGCGGAGGCAGGGGACTACGAACTGTTCAAAAAGGCCCTGCTCCGCGAGTTTGGGCTGACTCCTGAGATGTACCAGAAAAGGTTCCGGAGTCAGCGTAAAACCCATGAGGTCACATACCTACAACAGGTCAATCAGGTGAAGGGGTATGCCTGCAAGTGGACAGCTGGGGCCCAAACTAAAGAGGACCTGCTTGACCTATTCATACTAGAGCACCTGTACGAGCAGTGCCCGTCCGACCTGAGGCCGTGGTTGATGAACCAGAAGCCGGAGAACCCGCCGCACGCAGGCCGACCAATTTGTGGACAGTCAGGCAGGGGATAAACAGGGAGGAGTCTTGAAGGAGCAGGCCTGCCTCAACGCAGAAAGTCATCATGGGACCTCCCAGCGGGGGGGCCTACGGAAAACCCCCACCAAAGGGGAACATCCAGCATCAGGTCCATCCGACCCACTTGAGGGGACCCACGAGACATGAGCTGCTATCACTGTGGCTAGCGAAGCCACATACGGGCCCAGTGCCCCAAGCTCAGGGACAGACCAAGCAGACCCGACCCGCAGAGGGTGGACTGGGTAAAGACCCAGTCGGATGAGGGGCAACATTCCCAGGAAAGGGGGGATGGCAGCCAAGGAGGGAGGAGGTTCCCAGGTCAGCTCCTCTGGGGGGCTGGATGCTCCAGACTCCAGGTTTTTGGTTTACAGGGTGGGTGTGGGGCTGCCCCTCCAGAAAGAGTGCCTTGATCCCCTGGAGGTAGATGGGAGGGAGGTCACTGGGTACTGGGACATGGGCGCAGAGGTGACGGTGGCACGGCCTGAGGTGGTGGCCTCAGATTGGATGGTGCCCGACACCTACCCGACCCTGATGGGCCTGGGCAGGACCCCATTCAAGGTGCCCGTGGTGAGGGTACACTTGAAGTGGGGGGCCAAGGAGGGCCCCAAGGATGTGGGGGTACACCCACATTTGCCCACAGAGGTATTAATGGGGGGGACCTTGAGGACTGGCCAAGTGATGCCCGAGGTGCCCTGGTCGTGAACTGTAGTCAGAGTCGGCGAGGGGCACTGCGCCCCGACAACAGGGAAGGTACTCTGCCGAGGCGCAGGACCCTAACCTGGCGGGGAGGGAACGCCCAGGGACACGGCTCAGAGAGGCTGTGGCCTCAGACCCGGCCAGCGAGAGAGAGCAGGTCCCCTTCCCTGTCCCAGCTGCTGAGTTCCAGGCCAAGTTGCAGAAAGATCTCTCCTTGCGGAAGCCCAGGGACCGGGCTGACCTCAGTGAGGTACAGACCATGAGGGGAGGTTGCAAGGAGAGGTTCCTGTGGGAGAAGGGGTTCCTGTACCGAGAATGGGCTCCCCCAGGGGAAGTAGAGGCATGGGGGATCAGGAGGCAGCTGGTGATTCCCCAAAAGTTTCATCACAAGCTACTGTACCTGGCCCATGACATCCCTCTCACGGGGCACCAAGGGATCCGGCGCACCAGGCACACGCTGCTAGAGAACTTTTATTGGCCTGGGGTCTTTACCCATGTCCGACAGTACTGCCAATCCTGTGACCCCTGCCAGAGGGTGGGGAAGGCCCGGGACAAGGGGAAAACGGCTTGAGGCCTTTACCCATCATAGAAGAACCTTTACAGAAGGTGGCCATGGACATAGTGGGACCTCTCAGCAAGATGACCCGGTTGGGGAAGAAATACATTCTGGTGGTGGTACATTTTCCACTCGCTATCCCGAGGCGGTGGCCTTGTCCTCTATCGAAGCAGACACCGTGGCAGATGCGCTGCTGACCATTTTCAGCCGAGTGGGGCTCCCCAAGGAAGTCTTAACGGACCAGGGGTCCAACTTCATGGCGGCCCTGCTCCAGTCCTTGTGGCAGAAATGTGGGGTTCGGCACAACTGGGCCTCAGCATATCACCCCCAATCCAACGAGCTGGTGGAAAGGTTCAACGGACGCTAAAGATGATGCTAAAAACATTTATGAACCAGCACCCGCAGGACTGGGACAAGTACTTACCTCACCTGCTGTTCGTGTACAGGGAGGTACCCCAGGAATCTACTGGGTTTTCGCCTTTCGAACTGTTGTATGGAAGGCAGGTAAGGGGGCCCCCTAAACCTGCTGAGAGACGAATGGGAGGGGAAGGCCACTCCCTATGAAGAGTTGGTGGTGGAGTATGTCCTGACCTTCCGGGAAAGACTTGCCGAGCTCATGGGCCTGGCCAGGGAGAATCTGGCCCGAGCCCAGAGGAAGCAGAAGGTCTGGTATGACTGCACGGCCCGGGCCCGCACCTTCGCCACTGGGGATCAGGTGATGGTTCTCATCCCCATGAGGAAAAAAGCTCCAGGCTGCATGAGAAGGGCCTTTCAAAGTTATCAAGCAACTAAATGAGGTAAACAATGTGGTGGAGCTGTCAAACCAGGCACATCACTGCCGGGTGTACCATGTGAATATGATGAAGCCATACTATGACAGGGAGAAATGTGGCGTTGGCCGTGTGTGGACATTGGGAGGAGCAGGGAGATGACCCTTTAGTGGATCTATTCCCTGGGACAAAACCTGGTTCCTCCCTGGAGGCAATTCCCCTCTCTGATCAGTTGACCCTGGCCCAGCAAGCTGAGATCAGAAGGGTGCTGCATCTATACTGACGGCTGCCCACCAGGTGGAGACGAGGTCACGTCCCCCTATAAGATGCTCCCCTTTTCGGGTCACCGGGAAAACTGCCCAGGACCTAGAAAGAGAGGTCAGGGACATGCTGGCTTTGGAGGTGATCCAGCCGTCTGTCAGCCCTTGGGCCTCACCAGTGGTGCTGGTCCCCAAAAGGGATGGGTCGATCCGGTTCTGTGTGGACTATCGAAAGCTTAATGCTATCACTGTATCTGATGCCTACTCCATGCCCAAGTCTGATGAGCTCCTAGACAAGCTGGGAGGCGCTCGGTACCTCACCACCATGGATCTTATAAAGGGCTACTGGCAAGTGTCGCTGGACGCAGATGCCAGGCTGAAATCGGCCTTTATCACCCCTCTGGGGCTCTATGAGTTTCTAACCCTGCCCTGCGGCCTCAAGGGAGCACCAGCCACCTTCGACTTTTTTTTTTTTTTTTTTTAATAAAGAAAAAGTACTAGCTCAATCACAAGGTATGTGCTGGATGCAGGAATCCTGTGGAGGTTCACTAGCCTGTACTGTGAAGAAGTCAGAGTAGATGGTCAGAATGACCTCTGCTGGCTTTAAAACAAAACTATGGCTGGGGCTCTGAATTGTATAGTGAGCGGGATGTGGGTCAGGATTGAGGGGTTTGGGAGAACAGGGTGCAGAAAGGCTGCACAACACCTGCCCTCCATTCTGATCGCATGGCAGCCAGCCCCTCACTTAAGTGCTAACAATTGCAGCTACCTGAGAGAGGTGGCAGCTTTGCTGAACCCAGAAACAAGGCGAGTGCGTGGGGACAAGTGAACCGGTTACCCTTCTCCTGCGGGACAGCGTGGGGTGCACGAACTTCGGTTAGAGCAGGCTGGCTCCCTTGGTAGGGGGAAAGTAGCCATATGACAAATGCCATCTTTGATCTCATAGTAGAAGGGAAACCTGCCAGATTGAGAATGCAGCAGTGAGAAGGTCCCCGACCCCCAGAGCCCAACACCTCATACCTCTACCATTCACCCTAATGGCGAGATGGCTCAATGCCGAGCAACTTGGCAGCTGCAACCCTGATTGGTTCCTGTCCACCAAGAGGGGGAGTGGGTGAATTTCAGGGAGTTTCTGGCTTCTGGACTGAAAGGACAGCTGCTCCCCAGCCTCAGCCTGCAACAGGCCCGCGAGTCCCAGGGCATCACATGGAATGAGGCATGAGGGAGAGAGTCAATCATTCCCACCCTTGCTAAAGCAGGACAGAAAGGAGCTTGGAAGCCCACAGGGTGGTGGGCAAACATGCAGAAGATTCAGATGGACCAACGACAACTGGATGGCGTGGAGGAGTTGTTCCTTCCTTTTCCCTCCCCTTGGCATGGGGCAGTGGATCAAAGGGCATTTGCAGACCCCCGAGGCATGTCCCAGGACAGAAATTAGATATGAGTGGGCAGACAGGCAGCTGTGGGTAAGAGAAGCCATAAACCCATCCCACCTTCCCTACAGCGGATGGCTAGGCTCAGGCATGCTCCGAGTGACATCACCTTGAAGTATCAGTCCCTTGTATAGAGTATGGCCCTGCAGTGGCCTCTGTACGGTCCAAGAAGGCCTCCTGCAGGAAAGTCACCCATGCCCACCAGGAGAGGGCCCCAAGGCTGGTGCCTTACAGGAAACGAATGTATCTGTGAGGGTCTCTGTAGCCCATGAAGAGCGCAAACACAATCCAGTAACATCATCCAGCGGACCTGCAGGAACGGGGGGGAGCAGGTTAGCCAGCACGGACCCTGGACCTTCCCCTTGCATATAACCATGCCAGCCTGCAGGGCTCAGAGCCAGCAGAGAAGTGAGGGACGGGCGCCATGCAAGCCTGGGGTAGCCCTACTGCCCTTCACAAAGGAAGTAGGGCCCTTTCACCTGCTATTAGCCCTCAGGTCCAAGCCCCCAGACACATTCTCCACCCCTGCAGTGGTCAGACTGCCAGTTCTGCTGCGGAGGGGCACGGCTTTTACAGCAGCAGAATCACATACAGCCCTCGAGTTTAGGACCATGGGATTTTAATCCCTTTGGGAAAAAACATGCCTAGTGCTCACACACGAGTTCATCCTCACCACCCACAGGGTCAGCCTGGGTCACCATCCCCACAGCAGAGTGGGAGACAGGCATAGCGTGGGGATCAGAGCCCAGGCGCTCAGCCTCTCCACTACTCAATCCTGCTCCCAGCAAACCAATTGTGCACCCCCACCACTGCCCTCTTGTGCCCAGCCTAGGCAGGCAGGAAATCACCTGCTGCTTCCATGTCTGGAACAACGGCCCCCCAGGTAATCTGCCTCCCTAGTCTCTTCCCTAGGGTCACCTCCCCACCAGGTCTCCTGTGCCTGGACACAAATAATCACAGAAGCCTCCTCAGACGGACTCTACTGCTCCTCATACTCAGTTTTCCCGGATGTTCTTGGTTTTCACTGCCTTGTAGGAGGCATAGGCCCGGATAGAGCATTCCGAACACCAGCCTGTTACAGAGAGAGGGGTGAGACAGTGCGGCCACCATAAGTAGAGCAGGGCCAGCAGAGAGAAGCAGTACTGCCTGGCTCTTGCTCCGCAGCTTTGCCTTCACAGCCTCCAGCACCATGCTGCCCCAGTGTCCTTTGCCAGGGAAACCTTCGACTTCTCTCCTCTGGAGCGGGCAGTGAGATGAGTGGCAACTGACTGTTGGCAGCTAGAAAGAGAGGGGGATGGACTGGGGTGGTACCGGGAGGGAAGTGTAGAGCCTGGTATCCAGGCCAGCCGTCCTGTTGACTTCAGGCCACCTCCCAAGAATCCCCAGGCAGGCAGATCGTCGCTGAACCCCGTGACGATACCAGACCAAGCCCCCAATGTAATATAGCCAGGCGCTACAACTTCCTCAGAGCTCGCAGCGATCCTGAGGGGCTCACACTCCACTTCCAAGCAGGGAACGCTATTAGCCACTGGATAGGTCCGAGATTACTGCGGACACATTTCCTGCCCACTGCTACATGGCCCACGTGCTACCAGCCCTCCTCAGGTCACGCCTCATTTCACAAACATATCACGGCAAGGTGGTAGACAATAGCACCAAGGCCGACAAGGAAGAGCTCATGTAATATCCAGCTTGTCAGGCAGCTGCCCTGACGGGCTTGCGGTGTGTTCAGATTTAAGCCCTTTTTCTGAGCTGGTGGCAGTTGTTTCTGGTAGCATATGTTCTACCTCATCGCCCCCCCCCCTCTTTCCCCCACTCCTCTCAATCTGAGGTCATGTCCTGCCCCATCCAGGCACTCCTTACTGGGTGAGTTCTGATCTTCAGGCCTATTTCCCTGACACCCCTAGAGTTTGGAGGCTGGAAACATTTCCAAGGGGCACCAGCCCCTGGGCCACAAAACCCATTTCCAGGGACCCTATACCACAGGGAGCCCAAAACCCCATTTCCAGGGGGCCCCAAACACCAGGAGCAAAAAATCCCCAATATCCAGGGCCCCTAACCCTGGGGCCCCAAAACCCCATTTCCAGGGACCCTATCGTACCAGGGGCCCCAAAACTCCCATTCCCATGAAGGCCCCAAACACAAAGGGGCCCAAATTCCCCAATTCCAGGAGTCCCTACCCAGGGACCCAAAACTGACCATTTCCAGTGGCACCTAACTCCTGGGGCTCCAAACCCCATATCAGAGCCCCTCACCCTGGGGCCCAAAACCCAGCATTTGCAGGCTGGCCCCAAAGTCAGGTAAATTCCAGGGCACCAAACCACATTTCGCAGGCCCTAACTCTGGATCCTAGGGCCTCAAATGACCCAATTTTCCAGGGCCCCTACAGCAGGGGCCCCAACCCCACATTTCCAGAGAAAACTTCTGCTCCTGAGGATTACCTTCATTAGAAACTGTCTCCTTAGCCTTGTCAAGACTCCCTGTGGTAGGGTTTCCTGAGCCACAAATTCATTAGCTAAGCTGGAAAAGCCCAGAGCCACTCCATCTCATGCTAGTCCTTACCTGCTCTCAGAGTCACGGTTTTCTGCAGCAATGATGCTATTATGGCCTTGCAAAAAAAAACATAACACAAGTTCCAATAGGTTGGCTTTCCTCTCCAAACTGGCTAGAACCGACTTGGCGGTAGCTGTTAAGAGACCCTTGCCAGCTCCCAGATTGCAATTAGGCCACCTGACTCTTCTACACCAGCCGGGCAGCTCTCACTCTCGTGTTCCTTGTTGTCCGCAAAGGCATGGAGGCGTAGCACTTGCAGCGACACACAAGTCATCGAAAGCCCTATGGCTTTTCTCATCTGACAAGTTCTGCATGCACTGCTCGTCATCCCCAGACTCCTGGCATGACCGACATGATCCCACCACTTTAGGTCTTGGCTACACCTGGTCCCGTTTCAGCGCCTGGCCACTTTCTTGCTCGTCGTCTGGTCTTGACCTTAAAATCTCTGCTGTTGTCCCTGTCATGGAGTATGGGGAGTCCGGCCCTGCACCTCTCTTCCCGGGACACTCAGTGACTCTCAGCTAGCCAGTAAACAGAAGGTTTATTGGACAACAGGAATGCAGGTTACAGCAGAGCTTGGAGGCACAACCAGGACCCTCAATCAAGTCCTTCTGGGGGTTCAGGAAGCATAGTTCCCAGTTGAGATTCCCTGAATTCCAACACTCAGCCCAAAACCGAAACTGAACTAACCTCCCCATCCAGCCCCTTCTTTGGTCCAGCTTCCCGGGCAAAGGTGCTGATCCCCTTCCCCTCACCTGGCTCAGGTTACAGGCTTAGATTCTGTGCCTCACCTAAAGTCCTCCCCGGCTCTCCATCCCCCACACAGACAGTCCCTACTGCATCACATCTCTCCCCTCTTTGAGACTGAATTGAGCGGGTCACTCTGCCAGTGACCTGGGAACTTCAGGGCCCCTCTCTGGGACAACGCGTCTGCTATCAGGTTGGCACTTCCCTTCACATGGACCACGTCCATGTCATAGTCCTGCAGGAGCAGGCTCCACTCAGGAGCTTGGCGTTGGCTCCTTTCATCTGGTGCAGCCAGGTCAGGGGAGAGTGGTCCGTGTACACGGTGAGTGTTACCAAAGAGATACGGCTTCAGTTTCTTAAGGGCCCACACCATGGCCAAGCATCTTCTCGATGGCTGTATAGTTCTGCTCCCGGGTAGCAACTTCTTGCTCAGGTACACGATGGGGTGACTCTCCCCTTTCATCTTCCTGCATTAACACCACCCCTAGCCCCATGTCTGAGGCGTCAGTGAACACCATAAAGGGCTTGTCAAAGTCTGGGTTTGCTAGAACTGGGCCACCAACCAGAGCCTCCTTTAGCGCTCGGAGAGACATCTGGCACTGCTCGGTCCAGACCATCTGTCTGGCTTCCCTTCTTGCTCAGCTCAGTGAGGGGGGCGGCTATGGCGCTAAAGTGGGGCACGAACCTTCGATAGTACCCACCATCCCAATAAAGGCTTGGACCTGCTTTTGGTTTGGGGAGCAGGCCAGTCTGATCACCTCCACCTTGGCTGTTTCCGGCTTTAGGCAGCCGCTCCCCACCCAGTGGCCAGATAAGATACTTCAGCCATCCCCACCTTGCAGTTCTCAGCCTTTACAATTAACCCAGCCTCTGAGTCGGTCCAGCACTTAGGCCACGTCTACACTACGGGATAATATCGAATTAGCTAAAATCGGTTTTATAAAACTGATATTATAAATTCAATTTCATGCGGCACACTAGGCACAGTAATTCGGCGTTGTGCGTCCATGGTCCGAGGCTAACGTCTATTTCTGAAGCATTGCATTGTGGGTAGCTCTTCCGTAGCTATCCCATAGTTCCCGCAGTCTCCCCGCCCCTTGGAATTCTGGGTTGAATCATTATGTCGCTGGTGGTTCTGGGTAAATGTCATCAGTCATTCCTTCCTCCAAGAAAACATCAGCTGACAATCCTTTCGCGCCGTTTTTCCTGGATTGCCCTGGCAGACGCCATAGCACGGCAATCATGGAGCCCATTCAGCTTTTTTTTTTTTTTTTTTCTGTCACCGTATGTGTACTGGATGCTGTGGAGAGAGAGGCGATACTCCACGCTACACAGGAGCATTCACTTGCTTTGCAATGATAGCAGAGATGGTTATTGGTCGTTCTGTACCGTCTACTGCCAGAGAAAACTGGCAATGAGATGACGGTTATCTCTCCTCCTCTGTACTGTCCGCTGCTATCATGAGTGCCCCTGGCTGAAATCGGCCGGGGGCGCAACGCAAAAGCAAAATGGGATTGACTCACTTGGGACTGAGCAACATTTTTTTTTTTTTTTTAAATAAAGAAAAAGTACTAGCTCAATCACAAGGTATGTGCTGGATGCAGGAAGTCCTGTGGAGGTTCACTAGCCTGTACTGTGAAGGAAGTCAGAGTAGATGGTCAGAATGACCTCTGCTGGCTTTTAAAAACAAAACTATGGCTGGGGCTCTGAATTGTAATAGTGAGCGGGATGTGGGTCAGGATTGAGGGGTTTTGGGAGAACAGGGTGCAGAAAGGCTGCACAACACCTGCCTCCATTCTGATCAGCATGGCCAGCCAGCCCCTCACTTTAAGTGCTAACAATGCAGCTACCTGAGAGAGGGATGGCAGCTTTGCTGAACCCCAGAAACAAGGCGAGTGCGTGGGGACAAGTGACCGGTTACCTTCTCCCTGCGGGACAGCGTGGGGTGCACGAACTTCCGGTAGAGCAGGCTGGCTCCCTTGGTGTAGGGGGAAAGTAGCCATATGACAAATGCCATCTTGATCTCATAGTAGAAGGGAAACCTGCCAGATTGAGAATGCAGCAGTGAGAAGGTACCCGGACCCCCCAGAGCCCAACACCTCATACCTCTACCATTCACCCTAATGGCGAGATGGCTCAATGCCGAGCAACTTGGCAGCTGCAACCCTGATTGGTCCTGTCCACCAAGAGGGGGAGTGGGGAATTTCAGGGAGCTTTCTGCTTCTGGACTGAAAGGACAGCTGCTCCCCAGCCTCAGCCTGCAATCAGGCCCAGCGAGTCCCCAGTGGGCATCACATGGAATAGGCATGAAGGGAGAGAGTCAATCAATTCCACCCTTGCTAAAGCAGGACAGAAAGGAGCTTGGAAGCCCACAGGGTGGTGGCAAACATGCAGAAGATTCAGATGGACCAACGGACAACTGGGATGGCGTGGAGGGAGTTGTTCCTTCCTTTTCCCTCCCCTTGGCATGGGGCAGTGGATCAAAGGGCATTTGCAGACCCTCCGAGGCCATGTCCCAGGACAGAAATTAGAATATGAGTGGGCAGACAGGCAGCTGTGGGTAAGAGAAGCCATAAACCCATCCCACCTCCCTACAGCGGATGGCTAGGCTCAGGCATGCTCCGAGTGACATCACTCTGAAGTATCAGTCCCTTGTATAGAGTATGGCCCTGCAGTGGGCTCTGTACGGTCCAGAAGGCCTCCTGCAGGAAAGTCACCCATGCCCACCAGGAGAGGGCCCTCAAGGCTGGTGCCTTACCAGGAAACGAATGTATCTGTGAGGGTCTCTGTAGCCATGAAGAGCGCAAACACAATCCAGTACATCATCCAGCGGACCTGCAGGAACGGGGGGGGAGCAGGTTAGCCAGCACGGACCCTGAGAGCCTTCCCCTTGCATATAACCATGCCAGCCTGCAGGGCTCAGAGCCAGCAGAGGAAGTGAGGGACGGGCTGCCATGCAAGCCCTGGGGTAGCCCTACCTGCCCTTCACAAAGGAAGTAGGGCCCTTCACCTGCTATTAGCCCTCAGGTCCAAGCCCCCAGACACATTTCTCCACCCCTGCAGTGGTCAGACTGCCAGTCTGCTGCTGGAGGGGGCACGGCTTTTACAGCAGCAGAATCACATACCAGCCCTCGAGTTTAGGACCATGGGATTTTAATCCCTTTGGAAAAAACATGCCTAGTGCCTCACACACGAGTTCATCCTCACCACCCCACAGGGTCAGCCTGGGTCACCATCCCCACAGCAGAGTGGGAGACAGGCACATAGCGTGGGGATCAGAGCCCAGGCGCTCAGCCTCTCCACACTCAATCCTGCTCCCAGCAAACCAATTGTGCACCCCCACCACTGCCCTCTTGTGCCCAGCCTCAGGGGGGCAGGGAAATCAGCCCTGCTGCTTCCATGTCTGGAACAACGGCCCCCCAGGTAATCTGCCTCCCTAGTCTCTTCCCTAGGGTCACCTCCCCACCAGGTCTCCTGTGCCTGGACACAAAATAACTCACAGAAGCCTCCTCAGAGCGGACTCTACGCTCCTCATACTCACGTATTCCCGGATGTTCTTGGTTTTCACTGCCTTGTAGGAGGCATAGGCCGGATAGAGCATTCCGAACACCAGCCTGTAACAGAGAGAGGGGGTGAGACAGGCTGGCCACCATAAGTAGAGCAGGGCCAGCAGAGAGAAGCAGTACTGCCTGGCTCTGCTCCGCAGCTTTGCCTTCACAGCCTCCAGCACCATGCTGCCCCAGTGCCTTTGCCCAGGGAACCTTCACTTCTCTCCCTCTGGAGCGGCAGTGAGATGAGATGGCAACTGACTGGCAGCAAGAAAGATGCAGGGGGATGGACTCAGGGGTGGTACCGGGAGGGAAAGTAGAGCCTGTATCCAGGCCAGCTCCCTGTGACACAGGGCCACCTCCCAAGAACCCCAGGCAGGCAGATCGTCTGAACCCCGTGACAGATACCAGCCAAGCCAGTAATTAGCCAGAGCAGCACAACTTCCTCAGAGCCTGCAGGCGATCCTGAGGGCTACACCCACTTCCCAGCAGGGAACAGCTATTAGCACTGACAGGTCAGGATACTGCACATCCTGCCCACGCTCACCTGGCCCACGTGCACCAGCCCTCCTCAGGTCACCCCATTTCACAAACATCACGGCAGTGGAGACAAAGCACCAAGCCGACAGGAGAGCTCAGGTAAATCCAGCTTGTCAGGCAACTGCCCTGACCGGGGCTGCGGTGTGTTCAGGATTTAAGCCCTTTTTCTGAGCTGGTGGCAGGTTGTTCTGTAGCATAGTTCTACCTCTGCCACCCTTCAATCTGGGTCATGTCCTGCCCCCATCCAGGCACCCTTTAATGGGGAGTCTGATTTCAGGTCCTATTTCCCTGACACACCCTAGAGTTTGGAGGCTGGAGCAGGAAGTGTATCAGTCTCATCCACAGCATCCTACCTCTGGACTGCATTCCCCTCCCTGTTATCAGTGTGACGACACCTGTGAGCACACACCTGGAGCATGGCTAGTTAACATGCCTGGCCTGCCACACCGGCTCCTGGTTACACAAGCCAAGCCAGTCCAACGGGCTGTTGCTAAATCACAGGATGGCATCAGGCTGCACTGCCTCACCGGAACTGACAGGTTCCAACACACTGTGGGGGAGGGGAGGGACACTGCTAGAGACGGCCCATGGGGCAGGACCTGGCCTCCGGGAACTTGGCCCTGCTGCCAGAAGTGCTGAAGTGGAGAGGGACAGATGGGAGCAGGGCACAGGGAGAGATAGGGAGCAAGGAGATGGAGGGCTCCTGTAATGCGGCAGCAGTGAGCAACAGTAAAGTCCGCACGAGGCTGCAGAGCCGTGTGGGCAGCATGAATCAGCCTGAGAGAACGGCACCAGCCAGCCCCCCCACAGCAGTAGCTGCACTTCTCCCAGTTATTCCCATGTGTCTCGTTCAGATGAAATTTATTTTAAAAAATCCAAACACATAGATCTCATCCCGAACCCAGCCCCCGCTGCACTGCATTCCTGCCACCACCAAATGAATCCCCTGCACCCTTCTGAGCCTACACCAAGGCCTGAGATTCCCCCAGATGATCAGCAGGTACCTCTCCGAGTCCAGGCACATGCACGTCTGGCCTCTGCTGCTTTACCCAGATGGCACCGGAGCCAGAGATAGCAATTGAAGGGCTGGAAGCGTGCTGGGTTACCATGGGGCTCCAAAGATTGAAAAGGCCATAAACGCGGATTGTTAGGATGTGTCAGGATGACCGGGATTCCAGGTGTAACAAGCGATGGGGAGTCTGGTCTGCAGTACATTGCCAATGCTGCCTTACCGGGCAGGTACCAGCCACTCATCTGTAGATCTCCCAGTACTTTAAAAAACCACGTCAGTAACATTGACCGCAACCCCCCAATTTTATAGATGGGGAAAAGTGAGGCACAGGGAGGTGAAGCAATTTGCCCTGGGTCATCCAGCAGGCCAGTGGCAGAGCTGAGAACAGAGCCCAAGTCTCCCGAGTCACAGTCCAGAGCTCTGTCCGCTAGCGTAAGGGCATAAGAGCCCCAGCCCAAACCACTTTGCTAGACTCAGCCCATAGCACGCACTCCATTTTGCTAGTCCAACCAGAATGCACAGGCTTCTCCATGCCAGCCCACCAGGGCAGATATGCTTAGCTCTGAAAGCTCAGCTACCAGCTTCTTCTAGCTCCCAGCCAGAGAGGGCCCCTTGCCTACACCCAGGTAACCAAATATAAATACAGGCTGTATCCCAGCTTTGCTCTCCTACGCTGGCCCCTCATAACCACATTTGAGAACCTGGCTTTAGCCCGGCTAGAGGCGGAGGCCAGGAGGTAGCCCACACTGGCAAGAAAAAAAACACATTACTACACAGGTTGGCCACAGTCCTATTTAAACATGTTTACTCCTGCAACCTGTCTGTTCATGCCTGCGCTCTGGAGCTGTCTGCTACCACATCACATATGGCAGAGAGATGGGAAGGCCACAGTAAAACCATCCCCCAGCCCCGCTTTGGGAAGTCACTGCACAGGCTACCTCCCATTGGGGGCAAGCCATACGTATACAGCTGGGCCCAGCACTCCCCACCCAGAGTCAACCCCAGCTGTGATGCACAATGAGGCAGGTCATTACCAGAGAGGGCCCCACCAACAATGGCTCTTCAGGGAGGTGACTCTCTTCTCTATCCCCACCCTTCCTGAACATAGTATTCTGCAAACTCTACAGCCTCTCTCGCCTTAAGGGCAAACTCAGAGCTACCAGCCCCGTGCTGTCTGTCCTTGCAGAGTCCCCAGCCCACAGTGTCCAGGTTACACATTAACTCGCAACTGTCACAAGCCTATGAGCCGGAGGGCAAAACCAGGCCAAGTGGCAGTAGTCAAGCAGCTTCCCCCACACTCAGGAAACTGCAGCTCTATGACGTGTGTCTTGGGTACAGGGGTGCACAAGTTCTTCCCAGGGTCACTATTACTGTCTCCCAGGGTGGATAAAAGCCAATGATTTAAAAAATCTGATTTTTTTTTTTTTTAATTTAAATCGGATTTTGATAAAATGCTTTTTGAGGAAAAACCTATCTAAAGTAAGTGTTAATTAAGATACATTGTAGCTCAGATATCTCATCATGGAGTAGGGATTATAAATTCTAATTCGATAGTATGAGACAATATATTCAGGTAATATTTACAAAACTTTTCTTAAACAAGTTCCAATAGCTCATGGATTAGGGACCCAATCTTTTGAGATTCCAGGGACTTCTATATAGATTAGAAAGATTAATCTTTCTATCGACCCAATGGGACTCAGTGCTCAGTCTAGAAGATACCATCAGAGATGCTTAGTTTTGCAGTTCTCAAACTGTGGATTTATGTCTCCAGAGATAACAAGCTTGTTTACAGCAAAAATATTTTTAAATAAATAATATATAGAGGTGAGAAATAACAGACTTCAACCCTATTGTCCCTCTGCAAATTTGTGTACACAGAGTCAAACCCTTACCTCTCTCTAAAAGTGCAAAGTTTCAAAAAGTTCAATGACTAGAAGATTGTTGGGGACAGAACAGATCTGGACAAGGAGAAGAAGTCTGGAGATAAACAGGAGAAGGGAGGGACAGGCAGAAACAAAAGTGAAACTGTTTGAACAGTATATTCCAGAAGACTTGAGGTCTTTCTGAGTGTAGACTTCATTGATTTGAGATCTACCATACCATCCATCCTCTCACTAGAAGGGAAAACCTATAATGGCAGCAGGCCGTAAAAGAGACCCAGTTTGAAAATATTTTAATGAAGGTCCTCTACCTGTGGGTAAGACAGGCATGCTTACAAAATGCCAACAGTGCAACAAAGTAATGCAAGGCCTGATTGCTCCAAGGAAACAACATCATGAGAAGTGCTCCTTCTCAGGAGGAAGCTGCATTGAAGATGATGAAAGGAACATGTCTGAACATGCAGGATCTTCAGGTTGGTAACAGCTAACAAGAATGCACTCTTATGTAGAAATCCATGATTAAATCAAGTCTTCCTGACCAGTGATTTAAGTCATGATTTAAATCAAATCCACCCTGCTGTCTCCTACACAGGAGTTCACAGCCACAGATGTAGCTGCACCAGTGCCCCCTAGGCCCCCGCATGGCATGTGTCCACTGGTGTGGAGCTACACTGGAGGTTAAAATCCCCAGTACAGACAAGGGCCCAGCTGCACTTTTCAACTCCTACCATAGTGAATGACTCAACAATTTGTGTTTTAGCAGCTCCCCAAGCTCCCCTGGCCTCACCTCTGGCATGTGGGTGCATCCCTAGCACACCGAAGCCCTAACCTGTGGCCTTTGGAGCCCTGACAGGAAGCTGGCACGTGATCCAGCTTATGTAGTCTGTGACCCGAGATCACTTACCAGATGGGGGAAATTAACGGATTTGTCTGGGACATCCTGCCACACACAGACAAGCATGCAGGGCTTTCACTAGTAGTGCTACATAATGAGTGTCTGCTAAAGAACACTCCCTTACTAATGAGATTCCTATCAGATTAGCTGGCACATCTGCCCAAATGCCAGGAGCTCCTGATGGGCGCTATGTGGAATGCCACAGCAAAGAAGGATACTTTCCCTTATTTTAGAAAGCAGGGCCCATCTGAAATAGCCATTGCTTTTGGGTGGCTGTTGTCTGAGTAGGGGAGGGGAGGGAAGGGGAGGGAGAGCACATATTCCAAGGACTGGGTAGAGGTGAAAGGTGCCAAACTGAAGGCAGACTGCACCAACTGGCTAAATATTCAATAAGTCAGAACAGACACCACAAATAAAAAGGTCAGTTTTTGGAAATACTTTGTCCTTGTTTCATCATCTGACCCTTTCCTTGGGGTGCTACATATGAAAGAATTGGATTTGCTATTAGAATTTGAGACAAGTTAGGTTCCTCCCCGCCACCCGAACAGACATGGTGTTGAACAGGTGTTTTGACTGTTACACCAGCTGTTAAACAAGTGTTCTTTTCAACAAACAATTCTAGAACTCCCTTTGCACCAGCCTTGAAATGGATTTCCAACAGCAGAGTCTGTGCTTCCAGGTTCCACTTTGCAGTGGTTATTTATATGCCCATAGCCTGCAGAGGCCCCAGGAGAGACTGGAAACCCACTGGACATAGGGGTGTGCACACATACAGCGACAGTGTACCATCTACATAGACAGGACACAGGGTGGGAGGGAAACTGAGGCACAGATAAGCAAAGTGATTTGCCCAAGGTTACCCAGCAGCTCAATAGCAGAGGCATGAATAGAACCCAGGACTGAGTCCCAAGAACTGACAACTCAGAAGCCATTTCAGAGGGGGTCTCGGGAACCCAAGGGGCACAGATGTCCACCAGCAGAGTGACAGAGAAAGATGGAGGCTATTGGGAATGTAGGAAAGCTGATGTCTGGCTTTCCTACATGCTGGCTAAAGCGCACAGGATATTTTGTGGGTAGCCCTCAAACCAAAATGCTTTCCTTGTGTTATAGTTTATTTCAAGCCAACCCCAGAGGTAGAGGAAAGGTAAGTGAGACATCTCAAACTGGGTCAGACAAAAGTCAAATATGACAAGCAGGACAGGATCTCACCTGTCAGGGACCATCTACATTTTCTTGGCCCAGCCTCAGCACAGGGGGATGGACTAGACTAGATGACCTTTGGAGATGCCTTCCAGTGCTACATTTCTAGGATTCTCTCATGCTGGTCTGAAACACTCAGTTATCCTGAGGTCACAGATTTAAGTCCCAGCAGTTTCAACTCAGCACATATTCCTTCCAAGGCACCTGTACATACCACCTACTCCAGGTGGGTCTCCTAGAGCAGTGTTTTTCAATGACCGGTACACAGACCAGGACTGGTCTCTGAGATCTCCCTGACACAGTTTAGGAAGGCAGCAAGCTGGTCCCAGGTATCAAAACAGTCGAGGTACGCTGCTCGAGAGGAAAACAATGAGGAGTCCAGTGGCACCTTAAAGTCCACCAGACTCCTTGTTGTTTTTGTGGATACAGACTAACACGGCTACCCCTCTGATACTTGTTCTAGAGGAGACGCTGAATGACATGAGCCCCGCCTAGGGAAGTTAAGACACCCCCCCACTTCTGTGACCAATAAATTGGGGGGTTGTTCCTGTATCTGCTAGAATTCCACCTCCACCCTAGGCAGCACCCCCTTCCCACAGTACCCCTTCCTACCGCAGAGGTGGCTGCACTCCACCGAAGCACAGTGTGACTTTACATGCCCCCGACAGCGACCCCCAAAACGCAGTCAGGTGGCACAAGAGATGCCAGGTTTGGTCAAAGGGCGAGTCTACCTTCCCCTCCCCACAAGCCAACCAGCTCTGCACCATACTCACACGACCACGCGGCAGATTATCCAGGAGACCATGGCGCATCAGCAAGGGGGCCCTGGGCTTGCGGGCGGAGCACAGCCGGCTCCTGCGGGGAGCAGCAGGCTGGGTGGCCACGGAGCGCTGGAGAGGGGGAGAGATCTCGGCGGCGGAGCCTGGCAGGTGCTGCTGGCTGGGCTCTGGATTAGCTAACGCCGCAGGAATGCCTTGCGCTGGGTGTCTCTCGGGCAGAGCGGGGCCCTGCTCGGCTGGTTTCTCGAGGCTGCTGCCAGTTTCCCTCCGAGGGGGTGCAAGGTAGGGCCTGCCGCTGACTTGTTCCGACTGGCCCCTATGGCCCTGGCTAGCTCTGAACTGGCCCTGGCATCCTCGGACGGGCTGCCCCTTGCCCCGGGCTCTGCCCGCTGCTCACCCAGGGCGGGGAAAAGGATGCTCTGCCTACCCCTGGCTGCGGCTGCCAAGCCCTGGGGGTGCAGGGGGAGGTTCTGCGCGCCCCGGCTGCTGCTCCCTGCGCCGGCCCAAGCTAGGCGGCTGCAGGCTCCTTCCTGGTGCGCCGAGGCGGAGTTTGCAGCCAGTTGAATGTCGCAGGCTGCAGCCGGCCGCCCAACCCCAGAGCCGAGCCGGGCGGTGCATAGGCCGTGACGAGGCAGGAAGTGCTCCTTAAAGGGGCCTTGCTCTTAAAAGGGCCAGGGATGGCTCCCTCTGCCTGCAGGGGCCCTTTGCTTCCCGCAGCTGCTGCTCCCCCTTCTGATCAAAGTCAGCAATAGACAGAGAACTCGGTGCACCTCACCCTGAATTAATTGTTCATATGGCAGCGAGCGGGGTCCAATGCCTTTTAAATAAAAATAAATAAATAAAAAATAGGAACACAAAACATATAAACCACCAGACCCCCAGCTGTCCCTAGGAGCTGCGGGTGCTCGGTGGCTCTGCATTTCAGACCCAGGGGTCTGAAAACTGATTTGCCTCCAGCTGCTTTTGAAAACTTTGGCCTTTTTGCAAATCCAATCTCATGGGGTGAAAGGAACCAGCACTAGGACCCTTTGCGACCTAGCAGCGCTAACACTGAGCCTTCAAAAACCCAGGGTCAGCCTCCACCCCCCAAATCATGAGATTTTAAAACAAGAATACATTGGGGGTTCTCTTTTGTTATCTTCTGGCTTGTGAGCATTAAGGGTGCACTTGGGTCACATATGCAAGTGTTTCTCAGAAACCATAAGGGCTAAAAACTTCCCTTTAAAAAAACAAAGCTAAAATTTTCAGGTAACCACATGAATCCTGGAGCTGAGGCTTTAAGAAAACAGCAAATATCACAAGACTAGAATTAAAATCATCTCCCAGTGACAGAGAATTCACTCCAGATAACAACAGATGTAACCAGGACCCCAACTCTCTGAGGCCCTGCTTCACTAAAGCACTTAAGCAAATGCTTAACAACTGCAACCACATGCTTAAATCCCAATGAGGTCAAGTAGCTTAAGTGGACTTCATTGGGACTTAAGCGTCTGCTTAAAGCTAAGCATTGGCTTAAAGGTTTTGCTGAGATTTCAATGCCTTGTGGCTTTAAGAATGGTGTGGCTTGTTGCTAGGCAACAACTGCCAATTTTTAAAAAGCAGAGGCAGCTTTGTCAAGTAGCCAGAGCAGGGCAGTGAGAATCAGATAATCTGGGTTGAAATCCAAGTTCTGGCACCTACTCCCTGGGATACCTCATTTCACCCCTCTGTGCCTCAGTTTCCTCACTGATAAAATGCTGTAGCTATTTACCTATCTCCCTGCGTTGTGTGGCTTAATACATTCAGATCTGGGAGCTCTCGGGAAGTCCTCACATGAACAGTGCCAAATAAAGGAAAAAAGAGTTATTCATGAATCACTAATCACTACTGTGTATATATATCTCCTCCCTATACATTCCATTCTGTGCATCCGAAGAAGTGGGCTGTAGCCCACAAAAGCTTATGCTCAAATAAATTTGTTGGTCTCTAAGGTGCCACAAGTACTCCTGTTCTAATCACTACTGTGTACATGATGAAAATGGATCAGTGAAACACCCGTGCATTTGCCTTTCATTTGCAATTCTCTTCCGTCACATATTCTTCTTTGTCAAAACAACTCGTAAATCACTCTAAAAGACACACTCTTGTTCAGCGACAAGTTTTTGGGCTATATGCAGGAATTACTGGGTGAAATTTTCCAGCTTGTGCTACTCCAACCCTCAGACTAGATGATCAAAATGGTCCCTTCTGACCTCAAAATCTACCCTGTCCATTTTACAGGTGGGAAAAGAGAGACATGGAGCAGAGAAGTGACTTGTCCAACATTACACAGTGAGTCAATGGAAATGCTGGGAACAGAACTCAGGTGTCCCGAATCTCAGCTTTCTGCTCTGAGCTCTGAGGATCAAATTGCTGCTTGCCTTAAGAGCAATAGTTGGCTTTGACACAGTGCTTTAATTTATTTATTGTGCCAGAAATTTATGATACATTCATGATGTAAATATCATTTCCATGGAAACCACCAGAGATGGCAAAACACATAGGATTCTACTTTCCCCACAGGCTAGGACAAAAGGAGACAGTTGCAGCCCTGTCCAGACTTCCCAAATGTCCCCATTTTGGAGCCACAGTTTCTATCTTTTGAGCAAAACATCTACAACTTTTCCACTCTGTCCCTCGAAATAGTGTTCCAACTCCATTGTATCTTTCTCCAAAGGTCTCTATTCATAGCTTCCCAAAGTTGGCAGGTACTGCATGCGCCAACCTCCTGCTGCTCTGTGAATAGTATCCCTGCAACAAAGATGTCTTTGTGAAGGAGTCTTAACTGGATTTTAGGTCCTATTTAAGCTCCTGTGGTACTACATACATAGGTGAAACTGATGAGATAGAAAAATGAAAGTGATAGCTCTAGTGTATGTACCTGAGCCGTGACATGTACAATGCTTTGGGTTCAATGCTCTAATCGTGTTGCTATGATCCCATGTTATTAGCCTCCCACTTCATGTGCATAGAACTAAGCAACCCTCCTTCTGCTCCTTCAAATCCCTTCTTCCAACCCATTCCTTTTGTGAAGCCAAGATCCTCAGCTGGTGTAACTGGGGTAACTCTACTGGCTTGAATGGAGCAACCTGAGGTCACACCAGCTGAGGATCTGTCCTGCAGTGTCTCTGTTCTATCACAAGTGCACTCATGACGTCATATTAGTGTTAGAAAGCTAGGAAGCAGGACATGCCTGCAAAGCACATGCAAGCCCTGGGCTCTAAAAACAATACATAAGATTAGGGACTCAGATTCATCCTTGGTGTAATGGTAAAGCCAATGGAGTTACACAAGGGGTGAATTTGACCTTTGACCTTTATTTCAGAGGAGTCCCCTTTAATTTCCTCTATAAACCTAGTAAATCAGATGCCCAGCTGGCATAAACAACCATGGCTCCACTACAGTCAACAGAGCTACTCTGGTTTGCACCAGCTGCGGGTCTGGCTCTGGCTATCTCTGTATGTAATAACAGGACAGTTACAACCCTATGAAGTGCCATTGCCCCCTTGGTTTCAACAGAAAAGAACTAGAGCTAGAGTATTGTTAGCCCTCAGCTATGGAATTCCCTCCCTCCTGCTCAAACAAGAGCCTGAATTTGCTGATCTATTGAACTTCTCTCTCTGTGTCTCCAGTGCCTATGACCATGGTATCCAAGATCTGAAAAAGGGATCCCCAAAGAATTGTCCTTAGTGGTCTTCATAGCAAATTATGCTTCCAGACGGGCTGCTAAGCCAATGTGATTTCCCAGACCTTCCTTCCTCAGGTTTGGGATTGGGGCATGAGTGCACACAAAGGGGAGATTTGTGTTTGCAAATCGTCAGGGAGGGGTTAATATAGCTCCAACAGAAATTTGCATAAGTGTTTTCCTAACAAATGATTTCAGCCTCCCGTTGTAGATTGGAGCCCTCATGAAATCAAAGTGAAAAAAACTAGCTGACGACTCAGCAATTGGCTCTCAGCTAAGTCCAGTGGGCTAGAGCTGGACTGCACAGTGCTTTCCCCATTGTTATTTGCTGTGGTAGTCAGGACCCAAACAAGTCTCAAAGGTCACAAGTCTCTGACACAAAAAAACAAGGAAGGGAAATTGGCCTGTTCACCACTTCTCAGAACAGAAAATCAATACTGATCATTGTAAAAAGCTCCAAGTTACACAGCTGCCTCGTCTAGCACTTTTCCCTCTAAGGCTGGGAACCCTTTGAGGACAAGGGCAAGGTCACTGGACAGTTTTGTTGCCATGGTGCCTCTGTAATGTTTGTTTGCCTATTTCACTCTGAGTTCTTTGCTAACTGCTCCTGTGAACCACAAAGGGCCGGAAACAACAGCATCATGAGGCTGCGTGTATCCCGACAGGGAAGGTGCTTGACGCATGCACACAAATAATCGGTGTGCATAGTCCAGCGCCCAAAAGAAAGAAACAAACCATGCAGGCTCTGACGGGTAAATGAAAATTGCATTTTGGCAACGGCTTTCCCCAGTGCAATGTGAAAACGACACAAGGCACAGAGGGCACAGAACAGAAAAGAAGATGCCTGAGGTTTATCAGGGCTGCTTTTGCAATGGGCAGTGGGAGATGCTGCCATTGGGCTGTGAAAAAGTCAAAAGGGCACCCAACATATACTCTTTTTGTACTGTTCGTACAATGCTTTTTGTCCATTGAGAGAAGCACAGGTACTTGTGAGCTACACAAGCAGGAGGAAGGATGGTCTTCTGGTTAAAACCCAGACCTGGGACTCAGTAGATCCACTGTTGTCAAGTCTCACTATATCTGATGTTTTCCTTAAAGCCCCAGCTCCTGGAGTCATATGATTAGGTGAGAATCACATTTTCCATTATAAATAAAAGTAAGTTTCTAGCTCTATTGGTTGCAGAAAAAAGCCTGAAAACATGACCTAAGTGAACCCTGAATGCTTAGAAACCATTACACAAAGAAAAAGAGCCTAAAGTGTATTGTTATTTTTTGAAATCTCATGATTTTTGAAGGCTTGGAGATGGAGATTCTGTAGATCTGAGTTGTGGTCCTAGATCTACCACTGATTTTGCTGTCTGACCTTAAGGCCAGACAGTCTTTCAAAGCCTATTAAAATCAATGCCCCCAATTCAGCAAAGCATGTGCTTAACTTTTAAGTGCGTGGGATTTAAGTACAGGATTAAAGTTAAGCACATGGTTAAATGCTTTGCTGAAGTAGGGAAAGCAATCTGTGCTTCAGTTTCCCCCTATGCAGAATGCAGATGATAATCCCTACAACACAGGGACATTGTGAAAAATCATTGACACATATAAAATGCACTGAGATCCTCCAAAAAAAAAGAACAAAGGACGATTACATGCTCTGATGAATCTCTCACATGATCCGAGGCTCCGATGAAACTTCGGTGCCTAGACACCTTAATGATAGGAAAGACTGGTTGTGAGAACAAAGTGCCTGTCATTCAGTCTCTGAGATGAATTGGTAGCCAATTTCCCTGCATCCTGCTATGTTTGGAAACCTCCCTTATCAAAATAATAGGACAGCATCCTGCATTAACAGCCCCGTTCCCTGCAGTGTCAACATTGCAAATAATGGTGTATTGGCTCATGCCTGGAAGGATCCTGCATTACATTCTTTTTTAATAAGCGCTGCCACAAGTCTTTTTCTTAAATTCAAGGCCCAGCCAAACACTGACTGTGGTTATCTGTGTGCTATGCAGGTGGCAACTTCCTTAATTGCAGAGGGACTGAGATTCCTCCCGGATGTAAGGATAAAGATAATGGAGTTATACCAGGGGTGAATTTGACCTATGAGCTTTATGTCAGAAGCGTCCACAGCAAGCAATTCCCTTTCCGCTTTCAGGGAAGCTGCGAGCACAGCTGAATGGTGCTATTCTTGTGTGCGGTTTTGAGTTGTAAACCTACATCATTTCACAGGCAATTAATGGTAGATGCACACCTGGGGGGTGGGGATGGGAAGAGATGCAACCCTGGTGAAAGTTAATCCCTGGTGCAAATTGGAGGCAGCCCTCATTTGCAAACCCACTTGTTGTGCAAATGAAGGCTGGGATTTCCCAAGTGACTCCCACTGAAAGCTGGACACCGGCTCCCTTAGCCCCATTTGGAAATACCAGCCTAGATGTAGCCTGTCTGTGCAAATTCACTACTGTGCAAAACAGACTCAGCCCTTACAAAAAATCAGCCCTTGGTCAAATTAGGTGGGACCATCCAGCTCCTGGTGTAATTCTCTGTTGTCACAGTGTCAGCAGCTGTTGTTTACTAGGTCCTGGTGTGCTGAGCCTTCCACCATGGATATTTAAATAGGATTCTTTATCTGGGGATCACGCAGCAGATGTTATTTCAAGGTAGAGTTTGATTATATAAGAAACCAGAGCGGTTCCTGTCCATGGGGGCTGGGATGCCAGAGATGCCACACACCACTTAGTTTAATTCAGTATTGAATAAAATGTGAAGGCTGCTGAGGGTTATAAAGTTAATGGAAGGCTGGGAGCAAGCCCTGCTTTCCCATCAACCAGTCTGCTGAGCTTTCATCACTAGGGAAGGACCTTTGCCAGCCTCTAGAATCTATAAACAGAGGCATTTGGGGGCTCCTTTGATTTCTATTGATCCCTATTCGACAAATGCAGAAGTTCTCACAACAAAATTTTTGGTGGCCTCAGAGGGTGGCCATCAACTCTTCCTTGTGGCCACTCTGACAAATTTTCCTAAAACACTTAATTAACTTTAGGAAAAACAAATAAATATGCACATATACATGTCCAAATCAGTGTAATTAATTTATGTAGGGCTTTTGTTTGTTTTTGTGTTTTGCAGACTCAATAATAAAAATAATTTACAGTTATGTTTTGGTGCCCCAGGTCTCCACTGCCTCCCCTGCCCCTCCACTCATCACCTCTAGCCCCTGATGCCTCTCCACTGCCCTCCAGATTTTCCATTGTCCCCTGGGGCCCTGCTCCTCCCCTGCCCCCATTGCCCTGAGCTCCCTTTCGTGGCCTTGCACCTCAGGTTCATCCCACTTCTTGCTTCTTGACCATGACGCCCCATAAGGCTGGCCCTGCTCAAGCCCTGCCACCCAGGACTGAAGCCCAGAGCCAGAGCCCCATGGCTGGAGCCAGATGGGGGGATTGGGGGGGGCCAAGCCTGTCTCCTGAACCCCTAGGCATTGCAGGGAGGGACTGCTGCTTTGCCCCCTTGCTCTCCTCATCTCTGTCCAGGAGGCTGTGGTGGCCTCAGAAAACCCCCCTGATGGCTGCATGCAGCCATGGTGGCCAGTACTGAGAAACGCTGGGGGCTGTTGGGGTTGAATCACAGAGGAGAAAGTGAGAGTCAGCTGGGAAAAATAAACAGGGACTGTCCCTGCTGAGCACAGCCAATTGGGAATGAATGGACCAGCAGTGAGAGTCACAGCCAGTGAGAACCCTGGCCATTGTACAAGGCATTCAACTGCTAATCCTTAAAGTACAGAAAGGCAATCACTGTGTCATGTTGTATGGACCTGATCCAAAACTCACTGAATTCAACAGAAAACGTCCCATTGGTTTCAGTGGGCTTTGGGTCAGGCCTTATAAAAATAAAATTGACCAATGGGTGGGCCATTCCCTATCAACTAATGACCAGGTTGTCTCTCGGGCCTACAACTCCTTCATCTGTTTACTAAGAGGCCAGGCCATGCTCTCTTAGGGTACGTCTACACTACAGGATTATTCCGATTTTACATAAACTGGTTTTGTAAAACAAATTGTATGAAGTCGAATGCACACGGCCACACAAAGCACAATAATTCAGCGGTGTGTGTCCATGTACCAAGGCTAGCATCGATTTATGGAGCGTTTCACTGTGGGTAGCTATCCCATAGCTATCCCATAGTTCCCGCAGTCGTCCCCACCCATTGGAATTCTGGGTTGAGATCCCAATACATGATGGTGCAAAAACAGTGTCGCGGGTGATTCTGGGTAAATGTCGTCATTCCTTCCTTCCGCTGTGAAAGCAACGGCAGACAATCATTTTGCTCCCTCTTTCCTGGATTGCCGTGGCAGACGCCATAGCATGGCAACCATGGAGCCCGTTTGCCTTTTGTCACTGTCACCATATGTGTACTGGATGCCGCTGACAGAGGTGGTACTGCAGCGCTACACAGCAACATTCATTTGCCTTTGCAAGGTAGCAGAGACGGTTACCAGTTGTTCTGTACCGTCTGCTGTGCCATTGTAAATTGGCGATGAGATGACGGTTATCAGTCATTCTGTACCATCTGCTGCTGTCATGGGTGCTCCTGGCTGGCCTCGCTGAGGTCGGCCAGGAGCGCAAGACAAAAATGAGAATGACCCCCTGGGTCATTTCCTCCTTTAGTGTACAAAATAGAAAGCGCTAGAATATGGGGCAAGTGTCTAGAGAAACCAGTGATCAAGGAACCAGAGAGACAGCCACCCATGTCAAGATCCACAGAAAGATGAGCGCATGCCATTCTAGCAATGCGTGCACAACCACCACTGTCTCCCCCTACCCCCAACCCTTCTGGGAGTTAAAAACCATTGCAGGTCCTCCATTTGTGTGATGTAATAATAAAGAATGCAGGAATAAGCAAAAACACTGACTTTTATGAGAAAACAGGGGGAGGCAGCCTTACTGCTATGATAGTCCATGCCAGTGACAATTAAACGTGGATGGGGAAGAAGTGCACAATCCCGCGCTATGATAATCACAGTACACGAATCTCTTTTTAGACATGAAAAGGGGGGACTAGATGGATTCAGCCCTCAGTTGCTAGATGTAGAGTGGTACCATCCGTCGGTACCATCTCAGAGAAACCGGGGAGTGTTAGTGGACCCATTTAACCCAGCACCCTCCGGCCAACGCTCACGAGGCCAGCCAGGAAGCAACTCATGGGCGATGACCGGGCTGGTTACCATCCTACTGCACTGTAACCGTCTGCCAACGTCGGAAGGGAGGGGAGGATCGCTGGTTCATTGCCCCACAAGCAGTAGACTACGACGGACATGAAAAAAGTCAGCAAACCTTTTTCCCTTTCTTTCAACGGGGGGAGGGGGGGGGAGGGAGTAAAGCGAGATTAACTCTTGAACCACCCCGGCAACGTGTTGAGCCGTACAGGCATGGACTCCAGCCCAGAGAATGCAAATGCTTTTCGGAGACTGCGGGGACTGTGGGATAACGCAGTCCTCTGTCCCCCCCGCCCTTCCCCATGAGCGTTCCATATTGCTTGGCTTTCCGTTACGCTTTGCACACACACTGGCTGGAGGATCTGCATCATAGCCGAGTTTTTTCAAAAGCTGGCATTTGTCTTCGTAACGAGCTCCTCATAGACAGAACAACAAACAGCGAGCGAGACCACAGACCATTGGGGCTAGCACTATGCAAACAATCCACGCTGAGGCAAAACAGAAATGAATAAGGGCTGCCCTAACCGGCCAGTCATCAAGCAGATGCTTCAACGAGCGTCACAAGTGCACGGGATATCCGCCCGGAAGCCAATACCGTCGATTTGCAGCCACACTAACCCTAATCCGATATGGTAATACCAATTTCAGTGCTACTCCTCTTATCGGGGAGGAGTACAGAAACCGGTTTAA
Organism: Chelonoidis abingdonii; assembly: GCF_003597395.2. Taxonomy (NCBI): domain Eukaryota; kingdom Metazoa; phylum Chordata; order Testudines; family Testudinidae; genus Chelonoidis; species Chelonoidis abingdonii. The sequence goes on along the minus strand of NC_133770.1, from coordinate 161,745,517 downwards.
AGAGCCCTTTATATCGATATAAAGGGCCTCGTTGTGTGGATGGGTGCAGGGTTAAATCGGTTTAACACTGCTAAAATCGGTATAAACGCGTAGTGTAGACCAGGCCTTAGTCATTATTGCTTAAATATTGCCTCCTGATAATATTATTGACGGCACCCTGGCTACTATTGGGACTAGCACTGTGTAAAACAGATAGAGTGAATGAATCTCTCTGGTGAGAGATAGTTGGCACGTATAGTCACAGAGACAGAAAGACGGCTAGATAGATGGGCATATATAATATTAGATGGATGGCTGGATGGACACAGTATGAGTCATAAAGTATATCAGGAGGATTTCTGCCCCATTGGGCTGGAAATGTGGCTGACACAGGGCTCAAAGGCTGTCTATACGCAGCTGAGTTCTCACTTGTAATGTGCCAGATATTAACGGGGGCTGCAGGGGGGCAAGAGGGGGTGGCAGAAGTCCAGCTACAATTGCATGGCCGTTCTTTTATAACTGCTCTTGGGTGACCAGCGGGGACATTTCAGGCTGGGGGGTGGCCAAGAGATGCTGTCAAGAGGTCCTCTGGGGGCAATGGGAAAGAAAGCACTGGCCACAGGCAACTGCCAATCCCTGAACCTTCTCCCTCAATTGGGGATAAAATGGAAAGGGGGTTCAGGGGAAAGCGTGGTGTCCTGGAACTGGAGGGGCTGTGTGTTGCCAGGATGGAGGGTCAGGGATTAGTGGGAAGGAAATTCTGGGATTAAGAAGAGGAAATATTATGAGATTAGGGGAGGGTGTGTGTGTGCTCGGACTGGGAGAGGAACTATGGGATTAGGACGAGGCTATTTTGGGATGAGAGGGAGAGGATGCTCAGGGAAGAGAGCATTTTATCAGGTTTGTAACACCCTCATTAGGCTGTGCATTCACACACACACACACACCCTCCCTCCCCCATCCCTGGGGCTGGCACGTTCCATAGCACAGAGCTCATGGATCAGAACAAAGAATGGCATGACTGTCACAGTGCATTTATTTTTTTAAGCATTTCTGTAGCGCTCGTACACTTTGGTTATAAATTGTATGCAGCGAGTGTCCTGCTCTGGGGCTGGGGAGGGGGGCAGTGTGGCCAAGGGGGGAGTTACAGGCAAGAGGAGGCAGCTGATGAGAGAACAGCACGTGGACCTTCCCCTCCTCCCTGGCCCCTGCACAGCAGGGCCAGGTCGTCCCTGTCACCATTCCCCAGCAGATGGCGAAAAAACCTCAGGGCTGCTTCTCTCTCCAGCTGGGAAGCGAGGGGAACAGAAGGCTGCTGATGGGGTCATTGCACACTGACAGCAGGCTCCCCCGACCCTGATCCTGCTCCCACTGGAGTCTGCGGGAGCTGTGCCACTCGCTTCAATGGGAGGAGGGTCAGGGCCTGTGGGAGCTGCAGGGGAAGGTGGGTTAGAGACTGGGGCACTGCAGCTCAGGAGTAAGATGGTGAGGACAGGTGAGATGCCCTTATGTCTGAAGAGCTCAGGCTCATTCTCTATTAGGGACAGGGGAACCCTCCTGAAGCCCTCACCTGCTGATCAGCCTTTCCCTTCTTTCCAGGTACCCCTACTGCAAAGGTAACAACCTGTCCTCCACCAGTAACAATCAGCAGAATTTGAACCTGGAGCCATCAATGCTAAAAGCACATGAGCTAAAGGGATAATTCCTGCAGTGAGTAGCAATAGTAGGCTTTTAGCTCCTGTATGAAACCACACCCACAGGCAGGAGGAGGCGACACATAGCCCATCCCCAGCTCTTCCATGCTTTGCATGATCAAACTGCTGGGGGAAAGGAGGGATAAGCAGGGACAGAGACCCAGATCCTCAACAGTATTTAGGTGCCTACCTCCTATTGATTTCAGTGGGAATTAGGCACCTAAAGACTTTTAAGGACATGAGCCATAGAGACAAATGGAAAGAGATGAGGCTAGTCTGTGGATCGGAATATGGACATATAAACAGAGAGACGTAATGGGAAACAGGTGCCTTCGCCTGGTTAGCCTGCCAGGAGATAAAGCATCAAAACCAACTACCAACGTTCCTTTGCCCTGGTGTTTCCGACCCACCAGAAAGCCCCCTGCCTTTGAGATCTGCAGCTGCAAGAGGTCCGGAGACCCCAGAAGAGAGGGGGTTTGGAGCAGAGTTTTCTGATGTTCCCCATCTGTAGGCACCCTGCAAGGAAGTGAGGAGGGGCAGGGTCTCATTTCCCCAACACAAGTAGGATATCAGCAAACTGGGTACAGGGAACCAGTCCCCACTCCCTCTCTGATGATCAAAGGAAATAAGCAGAGTATGAAGGGAGAGATCCTTGATGCACGTCTTATAGATGTGCAGGCTTTTCTCACAGGTGGGAAACAATCACCCACTGAGCTGCTCTGTGCCTCCCACCAGTGCCTGGGACGCACAGAATCACAGAGCAAGCTGGGACCTTTGCACCAATCCCCGGTGACGCACTAGAGACAAAGGGGACATCGAAACACTACGGGTCTGATTCTTGTGGACACTACAGCCTCTTTGCACCAACCTGGCCTCCACATGGGGGTCAATTAGTTACATGCTCTTTAAGGCATGTGGTGGTAAAGGGGCTCAGGGTGAATGAGAATCAGCCTGGAGGATGGAGTTCTGTCTCCCTGAGTAGAACACAGGAGCTCAGGGGACAATTGCTCCAATCACTGACACTAACACGACTCCACCCTATCAGTGGGCAATAGGGTGACCAGATGTCCCAATTTTATAGGGACAGTCCCGATTTTTGAGTCTTTTTCTTATATAGACTCCTATTACCCCCCAGCCCCTGTCCCGATTTTTCACATTTGCTGTCGGGTCACCCTAGTGGGAAACATAATAGTGAGACCGAGAGACGATTTGGGCCCTGTGGCCATTGGTTGATATCATCCATAAACATCAAAGGCCAGGCAGAGCCAGCGCTGGGATCATGCCAGGAGCTGGGTGGGCTGAACCTTGGTAGTTCAGGAAACCCCTGGCTTCCTTCTCTCCAGTCCCTCTTGTATGAGACATGTGACTCCGTGGAGGAGTCTCTCTTTTCACTCCCTGTTGCTTTGGCTGTCAGCATTTCTGTTTAACTTGAGCCATGTAAGCAGGGGCGGCTCCAGGCACCAGCGCTCCAAGCGCGTGCCTGGGGCAGCAAGCCACAGGGGGCGCTCTGCCGGTCACCGCTAAGGCGGCAGGCAGGGTGCCTTCAGTGGCTTGCCTGCGGAGGATCCACTGGTCCCGTGGCTTCGGTGGACCTCCCGCAGGTGTGCCTGCGGAGGGTCCGCTGGTCCTACAGCTTCAGCAGACCTTCCGCAGGCATGCCTGCAGGAGGTCCGCCGAAGCCGCGGAACCCGCTGACCCTCCATGCTTGGGGCAGCAAAATGTCTAGAGCCACCCCTGCATGTAAGCACATGGAAAGCAAAAGGCAGGATAGAAATCCAAACACTAGACAAAGCAGCACAGGCACATTTCCCTTTAGCTGCCATTCAGTCTGGCCTGAAAGACTCACTGGTGCTTGTGCAGCAGGATAGTGCACTGGGGCAGATGCACTAGATTTCTGCTCTGGGATTGTGCACCGGTGCATATGCATGGGGATGGTGTATTGGGCATGTGCACTAAATTTGTGCACTAGTGTGTGCTCTCTGACCCTCTCCACTGACCCTGGATTTGTGCATGGGTATATATGCACCCAAGGCACATGGGCTCATGCACTAGACTTGATAGCTAACATGCTGATAGCTCTTCCTGTTTGCAGATCACAAAGGAGGGCGAGAAACAGTATCTCCCTTTTACAGAAGGGGAAACTGAGGCACAGCAATTTATCCAAGGTCACACAGCAAGTCAGTGGAAAAGCCAAGCCTGAACTCCTGAGCGCCAGTCCCTTACACTAACCACCAGACATTGTTGCCCCCTGCAGCTTGACAGAGAGAAGATGCCTGGAGGGAAGCAAAACAATTCACTGCAGTGAAGTGGGGGAGGTACAAAGGGCGCCTTTATACTTCCATTAGCTCCCAGAAGGCTGTGGAAGGCAGCTCACAGAGGACACTGGGATGATCTGGGCTGAGGTTGCCACTGGGCACACTTCCAGAGAGCCCTCTTGCAGGGTGGCTGCGGGAGCCAAAAGGGGTCAAGTGGTCTCAGGAATGGTGGAGCCATACAGAGCAGTGTCTCTACAGTGTGAACATGGGTGATGGCTACAGAAGTGCGGCAGAAGCTTCAGGAAGAGATTGGGAAAAGTGACAACAGGGGACTTTCTTCTTCCAGGCCTGCTACCCAGCGCTGTGTATGGGGACAGGAGCATGTGTGCAGAAGGAGCTGCAGGGAGGGTTCGGGGTGTCAGATACAGGGATGTATGCATGTGTGTCAGTGGGTGGGAGATGCAGCACGGCGTGGTGCACCACCAGTGCACCATATCTGCGTTCACCGATAAGAACGTGCACACGGGAGTAGCTGTGTGTGCACAGAAGGTGCAGTAGTCAGAGTGGATGTAAACAGGCATAGATCTAAGGGTGTACATGGACGTGGCTGTCCATGCACAGCAGTATATGGGCATGAATATAAGTGGGGAGATGGACATGAGGTTAAGGGGTGCAGGAATGTGTGTTTGTTAATGGGGTGCACAGGGATTGCATGGACATGTAAAGAGTGAGTGTAGATGCATATGGTATGGCTAGGAGACTGTGAAGTGATGTCCATGGGGGTGTTGGAGTGTACGCTCACTGGAGGCCTATGGGCAGGAATGTAATGTGTATGAGATGCTGGAGGGCATGTGTGTATGCGTATGAGTTTATCTATGGAGGGATGGCTGTGGTGAGTACGAGTGCGTACTCCTGAATACGAGTGCATGGATGGAATGTGTGCTGGGTATGCATGGACTCATGGGCCTGTGTGAGTACGTGTGTGTTCTGGACCTGTCCATGGATATGGCAGTGGGGCAGCGCCTGGGCACAGACAGGAAGCCTTAGCCTGAGGCGAGGCAGTGTGCTGGAGTCCCCAGCTCCAGGGGTCTTGCAAGTGGAAGAACATTTTCTCTGCACAGTGCCTAGGCGTGAGGCAGGGAGCTGGACAGGGGGCAGGGACCCCCCTACAAGCTGAGGTCCACCACAACGTGCCTGTAGACCAGCGTGCTGCTCTTGAAGCTGGGGGACAGCAGGAGGTCCATGTCCTCCAAGGGGATGTAGTGGAAGGCCCGAGGGGCTTGGACGGAGAGTTCCTGGAACTTGACAAACTTCTGTTTCTCCTCATCCCAGAGGTAAACGTGGGTGAAGGAGAAGTCGCTGCCCAGTGCCATGTACTGGCGCTGGGACACCAGGAAGGGCTGCATAACCATGGAGCCCCGCGAGGGCAGGGTCTGCAGCTCAGTGAAGTGCTGCCCCTCCCACTTGACCACTTTGGAGTCCCCGATGTAGCGGCTGAGGCACAGGTAATTGTCTTTCTTGAACTTGAAGTGCTTGACCATCTGCACATCCATCACCTCGGCCACCTCCCCCTGCTGCACAAACTGCTTCTGGGCGCGGCTCCACTGGTAGATGACAGGGGCCTGGGAGCTGCTGGAGATGATGAGCCGGGGCTTGCCTTCATTCTCCACGTATTCCACGTCAGTGTCACGGTGCCAGGGGTGCAGGGCCTGGTGGGAGTAGAAGCCATTCTGGTTCCAGCGGTAGAGGCTGGTGGAGCCAGCCTTGGAGCTGTCGGCAATGATGAAGTACCAGTCACTGTCAATCTGAAAGGCCTCGATGTCATTGGGCTTGCGGATCTTCCTGCTGTCCATGTCCTGGATTTTGATGAACTTGTCCATGTTGGTGTCCCAGTGGTAGATGTAGGAACCCCCAAAGAGCTGTGCCACCACCACGTAGAGCTGCGACTGGACCACGATGGGCTTGCAGTACACGGCCGAATGAGCTGAAAGGGGGCAAGAGGCAGAGTCACCAGAGCAGGCCCCTGGCCCCCTGCTCCAGTGCACAGTGTGCATGCATCAGACATGGTCTGCACCCAGAGCCCATTCTGGGGGGCCACAGAGATCCAGCCCAGATTCTTGTCCTCCCGGCGATGCATCCAGAGCCCATGCCAGGTGGGCAGAGAAATCCAGTTCCTGCTCTTCATACCCAAAGTGAATTAGGCTGAGGGTTCCCTCTCCCTATCAGGACTGAAGATCTTTTTCACCTGTGTCTGTCACAGACACATGCGCTTCCTGGTGTGTGGAGAGAGGAGAAGAACCTGGACTGGATTTCGGTGCCGTCTGGAAGGATGATGTCCATGTGGAATAGCTCTGGAGCAGTTTCCAGTAGCTAGTGGAGGAGAGTGTCCCAGGTGAGCAGCGTTAGCATACCTGCTTGCAGACACACATACCACATACTTGTGCACACACCTGCATAGTAATGGAAAATCCAAAGCCTCTCTTAGACTAGGCTTCCCAGGAAGGAGGTGGAATCCCTGTCACTGGAGGATTTTAAGAACAGGTTGGACAAACTTCTGTCAGGGATGATCTAGGTTTACTTGGTCCTGTCTCAGTGCAAGGACATGAACTAGATGACCTATGGAGGTCCCTTTCAATCCTACATTTCTATGATTCTATAACCACTCACATATACACACACAGCAACACTTTCACATGTGCACACAAACACTTGGAGACTCTCCCATATACGCATGCACGCACCCTGCTGTTGGCCTTGACTCTGAAGGGGGCTCCAGGTTGCTTTGCTGTGACAGCAAGGATGCAGCTGCTGCAATCTGCACTCCCTGCCTCTGCCCAAAGGGAGTGGGAAGAACCACCCGGCACTGCCAGTGTTTCTGCCCCTAAGTTCTGCACTGTAAGCCCCAAGGGTAGCTCACAGCTTCCCAGGAACCATGCCCTGAACCACGCCAGGGAGGCTAATGTCCCCTCTTCCTATCCCCCTGCCATGGGCCTCTTCATGAGACTGATTACAAGTGACCATGAACCCCTGATGATAGGATCTTGCTCTTTCTCCTAGTGCTCACTATTATGGGGCTTGCTGTCTCCCATCTCTGGCCCCACTCCTACAGGGAAGTACAGGGCCATGGCAGGATGTCTCTCTGCATGGCTGGTCCTTACCAGGGATTCGGTCAAAGTCCTGTAGCTTGCGCTCCACATAGTCCCACTTGAGGATGGTGCAGATGCTGGCACTGGGCTGTGCCAGTGCTATGTAGAGGTCGCTGCTGTATACAAAGGACTCAGCTGACACCGACTGGAATGGCAGGACCTGGTGCACCACAAAGTCTGGGAGGGAAGGGATGAAGATGAGGCAGCAGTGGGGACCCCCGTCAAAGCACCCAGCCCACTGCTCCCTGGCCATGGCAGCATCACCAACGGCTTTGATTTTCAACTATGCCCATGGAAAGTGGCCCCATATCCACTCTCTCCTGCCTCCAGCCCCAGCCTGCTAAACAAGCACAAGTCATGCCTAGTGAAGCAGTGAGAGCAGCAGCCACTCCTACCTGTCGTGATGCAGCTGAAGTCCTTCAGGGCCGGGTCCCAGATCTTCTGCCCCTGGTAGCGGACAGGGCTGCTGCAGAAGATGGCAGGCACTGTGGCATTGGTCCTCTCCATCCATTCCACCAGCCACTTGATTTTGCAGTCGCAGATGAAAGCGTTGCCCCGGAGGTCCCTGCGGAGAGGAGGGTTTACAATGGAGCATTGGTCACTTGAGCAATGAAACCCCACTACCGCCCCTCCCTCACCCCATAGCTACAGACAAGGCTGGGAACCCCAACGCATGTGCTTACGGTCTGGGCCTGAAGAAGGAAATGGTTTCAGGTCTGGGGGAAGCTAGTCTCAATCCTGGTGTGTGGGTAGGGAGCACATTTTGTCCCTTGTGCCTCGTTAAAGAGACCCATCCCTCTGTTCTCCCTCCTGTGCTCTGAGCCCACAGAGCCCTAAGGTGCATGTGGATATTGACATCTTCCATCCCCGAAGAGATGGCTAGGGAGCTGGGCACTGGATCTGCAGGCCAGGAGGGGTGGGGTGAAGGCACTGGGGTAGGCAGGAGAACGGAGAGGCAGGTTGGACTGCTCAGAGGACCAAGGTTCCTGGGCTCTGATATCCTGCTCATTGGCTCTGCAGAGCACGGAACAGCATCTCCCTCAATAACAGGCCCTTAGTGGTGGTCGGAGACCTGGGCGGGGCCTTACAGGTCACTGAGGATGTCCAGGGGTATGAAGATATCTCTGGGCAGTGTCTGCAGGTTGTTGTTGGCCAAGGATCTAAAAGAAAGGAGAGAGAGAGAGAGAGAGAGAGAGAGACCTATTACCAGGAAAAGTGGCACCTCCTTTCGAACGGACCCTGGGCAGAAGGCCTGTCCCACAAGCCAGTACAGTGTCCACAGTGGCAACCCTCAACCCACAGCTCCAGCTTTCTTTGATAGGCAGAGGTACCACCCTAAAAGTCAGAGAGGCAGGGTTGTCTGCTTGCTGCGAAACTCACAAATAGATGGACCCGTTGTACTGCTTCAGGCATGCCATCCCCACAGGCATGTGCCCAGCATGCTGGGCATATTATACCCACAAGCTCCATGGTGCACATTATACCCACAGATATGGTGAGGTGTGCTAAACTCACAAGTGCTGTGAGGTGTGGCATGACCATGGGAATGCCATATCCACAGGATGTGCTAGGTGCACCCACAGGCCCAAGCCAAGCGTGCCATCCCCATCGGCATGGGCCATACTCACAAGTGTGTCAGGGACTTCAGTCCTCGGAAGGTGAATTTTGACAGAGAGCGGATGTCATTGTTCTCAATGAAACTGCGGGGAAAAATGGGGACACAGGTCACGCCCTCTGCTCCCTGAGAGGTTGTGCTGCCAAGCAGCCCCAGGGACTGAGCTCCCCTTTCTCCTGAGGTGGCCCCTTCAGATGGGAGGAAAGCATCCATGGGGTGTGTCATAAACAGATAGTTAAGGGTTAACGTCTCTTTCACCTGTAAAGGATTAACAAACAGTGAACCTGCAACACCTGACCAGAGGACCAATCAGGAGACAAGATACTTTCAAATCTCGGTGGAGGGAAGCCTTTGTCTGTGTTTTTTGGGTTTTGCTTTGTTCTCCCTGGGTCCTGAAAGGGACCAGACATGCAACCAGGTTTCTTGCCAATCTCTCTGCTACAGTCTCTTATATATGCAGAATAGTGAGTATTAAGTAGAAAAGGCAGTTATAGTCTTTTGATTGTTTTCTGTATTTGCAAATGTGTATTTTGCTGGACGGATTTTGATTGGTATTTGTGCTGGGGGGAAACTTCTTTCCAGTGTCTATAAGCTGAAAGACCCTGTAATATATCATCTTTGTTTACAGAGTTTCTTTACTTTTTCTTCTTTATATAAACTTTTCTTTTTAAAAGACTGATTATTTTGCTTCCCTCTGATTAGGCTCGAAGGCAACTGAGTCTGTACTCATGAGGAATTGGTGGGAGAAGGAAGGATGGAGGAGGAAAAAGCGTGAAGTGTTTCCTCTGTTGATATAGATCTGGAAACTGAGTGCTTGTCTCCTTCCAGATGCCATGGGAGGAAAGTGCCATGGGAGGTGGGAAGAAGGGGGAGAAAAAACCTGATTTCTCTGTGTTGTGATACAAGAGTTTGAATCACGGTGGACTTCTAGGTACCCGGGCGGAAATCTGGAAGAAGAATTAGGAGGGAGGAAGTTTATTTCCTTGTTTTGTGAGACTCAAGGAATTTGGGTCTTGGGGTCCCCAAGAAAGGTTTTTGGGGGGGACCAGAGTGCCCCAAAACACTATATTTTTGGGTGGTGGCAGCCTATCAGATCTAAGCTGGTAATTAAGCTTAGAGGAATTCATGCTGGTACCCCATCTTTTGGACTCTAAGGTTCAGATTGGGGAATTATGCCATGACAGGGTGGGATGCCATGACCCCCCAACCCTAACCAGAGGTGGCACCTTCCCTGCAACCTCTGCCCCCCGAAAGACCTTCTCCTCCCAATTCCCACCATTCCCTCCCTCCAGCCGACCCTGGTGTGAAGGAGAGGCAAACATACAGGTACTGCAGGTGAGAGAGGCCGGTGAAGGCATCATCCCCGATCAGTGTAAACTTGTTGGAGTTCAGTAAGCTGCAAAGAGAAGGGCGAGACATCAGCTCCGGGGGCTCTCCAGCTGGGCTGCATTAGGGGTACTAGGCTGAGAATAACAGAGACGAGAATCCCTTCCCACTGCTGGGGGTGCATTGAGGCGGCAGAGATCTGGACGCAGGCTGTGAGTTCAAGTGCTACCTGCTGCAGCTCAGCCGTGGCCAGGGGTTAACCCCCGACGCCCAGGCAGGGGAGGGTTCCATGGAGTGGGGGAGGCCTTCCCACTGCACAGGGCTGAGTGCCTCCATGTAGGATGGTGGGGCAGCAGAGTCGTCCCTCATGCCTGTGGTTTGTCCTGGTGAGAGGGGATAGAGGGGAGGTTTTCTTTGCCCATCTGTATCTCCCATGACCTCGCCATTCAGCCACCTAGATCAGGCAGGCCCAGCTTTGCAGGAGATCAAACCTTACAGCTCCAAGGCCTCCTAAAGGAGACTCTGCCGAGCCTTTACCAGCCCCTGCTGCCTCACAGGGTATGGGAAGGCCTGTGTCCCCATCCCCGGGGACTGCCATGGCAATAACAAGCCCCCATCCCAAGGAGAGACCCAGAGACGTACAGGAACTGCAGGAGGGGGATGTGAGCGAAGGCTGCTGCTTTGATTTCAGTAAAGGCTGCATTCACCATGGTCCTGCGGAGAAGGAAAGGGGGAGAGAAAAGCTCAGGACCATTCCAGGAGGATGCGGCGTTCAGCACTCAGAGAAGTGACAGCAGGATAGCGTAGGCTGGAGCAAGGCAGACAGCAGTGTGCAGAGCCCGTCAGGGACTTTTCAGCAAAATTTGATTCTGTGGGGAAATGCCCATTCACAGAAATCAAAGCTGCCCTCAGGGAAGGATGGTTGGTTTCTACGGGTTTCCCATTTCCAAACAAACTTGAAAACACATTTTAAATTGCCGAGGGCTCCCCTTTTTGAACATTTTCCAAATGAAGGAAAAAAAGATTTGTTTTTCAGGTCAAAATGTTTTTTAGTTTCAAAATTTTAGTGCACGGTAAAGGAAAAGTTTTTTTTTAAAGGTTGAAATTGAAATGATGCGTTTCCCCGGAATCAATTTGAAATTTTCTACTGATCTTTGGTTTACAAATGTTTTCAAGATTTCAACTTTTGGTCCTGATTCAGGATGGGGAAAATGTAGAAATCTTGAAAATCCTTGCAGGTGAGGACAAGCATTTCCTGCCAGGTTCAACTGGTATGTGCTGTATAAGCATCTCTGCCTCTCGTGTTGTTCTGCCAACACCCCTCAATGCTGGCCCACAGCCCCCCCCTACTTTCCCAGCCCCAGGGCCTGCCACAGCTCTGCCGACACCCCTCAATCCTGATCTGCAGTCTCCTGTTATCCTAGTCCTAGCTTGGCGTGTTCCAGTTATTGCTCTTGGATCCAGGTACGGCCTTTCCAGGGGGAAGTTTATATCTGCCCTCTGCTCCCCAGGTAGAGGAGGTATACTTAAAGAGCTCTCTCTCTCTTTTTTGCTGTAATTACAGCCTGCAGGTCCAGGGAGGTCCCGCAGGTCCAGTCGATAGGGCCATGCGTGTTCAAAGGGAGCCTGTCTGCCTCCCGCTGCAGAAAGCTGGTCTGTCTGGGACAGGTCCAGCCAGTGCAGTCTGATTGGAAATAAACCAATGGAGGCAGTGATGCTCAGTGTGTGTGTGTGGTGGGGGGAGAGGGGGCAGAATTGCTAATACAATGCAGGACCCACAGCATGGAGCAGGTGCTCCTCATTTGCATCATCCGATTCTCCCACTCCCCAGCACCCTGGCGAGGGGGATGGACTACAGCAGAGCCAGCGTGTGCAGGAAGGAAGAGTGCTCCTGCAGACAATGAAAGAATGAGGTCAGCAGGCATCCCACCCTGGGTTGTAGGGTTTGAGGGGGTCAAGCCAAGCACAAGGGACCTAGGATGGGCAGAAGTGGGGTATGCATCAGGGCTTCAGACAATCTCTATTAGAGATCATGATTGGAGTTATGCAGGGGGTGGGAGGCAGATTATCTCCCAACTGCTATTGTGCTGGTGCTGGCCGCTCTCAGAGACAGGACACTGGGCTAGATGGCCCACGGGTCTGATCCAGTCTGGCAGCTCTTGTGTTCCTATGGAATTTCTCAGGCCCCACCAGGGACATAGCCAGGGGGAGCATGCGGTGCACACACACAGCAGACAAAAAGGGACTCTCTCTCACATGCACACACTCCAACATCAGACACATGCACACACACACAAATGTCACACAGTAGATGCACACCCTAGACAAAAAATACAGGGGCACCAGACACACATGCCTACCAAGCACACGCACACACTTCGCCCACACTACCCCGGCAATCTACAAAGGGTCAGTTGCAGTATGTCACTGCAGAGATACAGCAGTGACAGGCACATGAGATTCTATTAAACCATTCCTTTTCCTTCCCTGCTGTCACCCCAGCCAGGCCAGGAGGGACCCACAGGCAGTTAGGAGCTCTTTGAGGTCAGTGAGAGGTGATGGTGCCATGCCGAAGGGGGCAATCAGGATCTATTGCTAGATCTGGATCAGCTGTGACTAAAACAGTGAAAGGAAAGGGCTGCCTATTTCTGTGCTGAGGAGCTACTGAGGAGGTGGCAACACGCAGATGAGAGTGTTCATGTAACCCTCTCCCCGCACACACACACACACTGCACTTGCACCAACACACACTACTTTTCATACACCTCGCTTTCATTCACACACACAGAGACACACACTTCCATACAGAAACCTGCTCATTTATAAACATAATGCATTTGCACAACACACACATGCACTGCACGTATGTGCACCTCCCCACACCTGAGGAACAACAGGCTCACCCAGCCATGCACATGCTTTCACAGATGCACATCCAGACACATAACATGAGCAGAAAGAAAAATACACCCAAGAGGTATAGATAACCAGCATGGTCATGCCGACGTTTACATGCACACACACGATTGTCTCATACCAATAAGCAGCTACAGTATACATACACAAGAACCTGCATGCACACAGAGGGCTATTATTGAACACACATCATACATTTGTGCACACATATACCCCACGGATTCACACACACACCATCTCAAACCCTCTACAACCCTGTTCTGATGTAACCCCAAGGAATATGCTGACTTCTGGGAAACCTCCAATAGCATCAAGGGCCCTCAGCCTTTTAGTCTAAAGCTCGATCAACCCTATGGATTCCCCACCTCCATCTCCCTCATCTCCAACCCCAGATATTTCTGTAGCCCACCTACCTCCCCCACCATACCCCATTCTTCATCCCAGTGATCCCCCCTCCACCCACTCCCTCCTGCTCTGATGATACTCACAGGGAAATGACCTCCGGGGGCAGGTTCCTGGGGACCGCTTTGGAGTCGATGCAGAAGGCAGTGTCCCTGGTGCAGGAGCAGCTCTGGGGACATGGGGGCAGCTTGGGGGCTCGCTTGGAGCTTGCAGGCAGCCAGAGGTAGGCCAGGCTGATCAAGAGGAAGGCAAGGACTTGCCCCGTCCGCATCACTTTCCCTGGCTGCAGCTCAGCCATCACCCTGGTCTGACCTCCCTCCCATGCAGGAGAAGAATCCCCCTGTGGACTGTTGCTTCAGCTCTGCTCTGTAATCCTCCCTCCTCTCCTAGCTTTGCTGTCAAGCCCAAGAGCTGCAGTGAAGAGCTGAAGCAATCCTGGGAGTGAGGATGCCACAGTCCATCATGCTTCTCTGCAGAGCACCACACTCAACTGCTAGGGTGGGGGAAGCAGGAGCGCTTTGCTGCTGAATGATTTGTCTAAGTGATATCACAGCTGAGGATCTCTGGTGCATGGGAAGTGTGTGAGTGTGCTGCGTACAATAGCATGTGTGCCTGTGCACACTGCATGCACTAGTATGTTTGCAGACGCGAGTATGTGTATGTACTGCATGTAACTGTGTATGTGTGTCTCTTTCTCCAGGTATGAATTCTGCATGTGTGTTTGAATACATGTGTGTGTGTCTCTCTCTATGTGCATGTGAATGTGAAAATACATGTGCAAGAATGTAACTGTGAATGTTTGTAGTGTGCATGCAAATGCGATGTGTATACAAATATATGACTGTGTGTGTACTTTGTATGTGCAGAGCTGTGATGATGGAGCATGTATGGGTTGTGAACGGCTCTGACTGGGCTCTTATGTGCCTGAGAGTCTGTGTGTGCTTGTGTGACTGCATGAGCCTGTGTGCGCCTGGGCTGTGTATGTTCTATGTGTGCTTGTGTGTTTATGTGTCTGTGAACATGGGTGCACATGCATGCATGAGTGTGTGACTATGTACATGTGGGTCAGTGTACTTGGGTGGATGAACGGGTGAGCACATGGAAGTGTGTGCACCTGAGTGCTCTTGTGTGTATCCCGAGAGCAAAGTTAGGGCAATTAAAGCACAGACTCTTACACTCGCTTCTGGACCTCACTGACTCACCCTCCCCATCATACTCGTTCCCATTCACCACTTGTACAGAGACCTTCACCTGCAGCAGGATCCTCCCACGACTTTGCCCTCCCTGCCAGCTTATTTCCTTCCAATCTCTCTGCCCTGTGCCCCTGGGTTTGCAGCATTCTACCTATGCCCCCGATTCCCTTCCCCATCAACCCCTGCCACCACCACCACCACCTTGTACACTCCCCAACCCCCTCCCATCTGACCCGTCCTTACTGAGCTGCTCTTGGATAATTTATGATGAGCTGAGTGACTCAGGAGGCACAAGCTGAACAGTGGCTCCCGTCCCAGGCACAGCCTTCTCCTGTCTAACAATGAGAGGGGATGGCTCTATGGAGGGCATTCTTACTCTCCACAGCTGGGCCTGAGGCCAGGACACTGACAACAAACAAACAAGGGTCCCAGGGCCCAGAGGAGGCAGGGCAAGGGGAGAAGTGATTGGCAAGTCATTGGGTTGTCACTGAGCTCCCATGGGTCAGGAAAAGGGGAGAAGCTATGGAGTGAGGGGGCAGGTGGTAGGGCAGGACACATTATAGCAGCCCAGCTCTCCTTCACTGGAAGGGGCCTCAGCACACAGGGTTCATCATTGTTTCATCTGGACTTTCTCCAGGGAGCAGGGCAGGAAGCTGGGGGCAGGGCCAACTCTAACATTTTGCTGCCCCAAGCAAAAAAAAAAGAAGAGCGCCGCCCCACCGCAACACACACCCTGCGAGCGCCGCCGAAGCTCCTGCCCCCCTAGTGCCTCACCTCCGAAGCTCCCAACTCCCCTGAGCGCCACACTGCCACAGCCCCCACCCATCCTGAGTGCCCAACCGCCGAAACCCCCGCCCTCCAAGTGCTGCATTGCCGAAGCCCCTGCCTCTCCTGAGCGCCGCGCCGCCGAAGCCCCCACCTCCCTGAGTGCCGTGCTGCCGAAACCCCCGCCCCCCCCAAAGCACCAGGTCGTGCAACCCGCCCCCCCCCCAAGTGCCGGCTGCGCAACCCCTACCCTCCCCAAGTGCCATGGCCCCGAGCCCCCGCCCCCGAGCACCATGCCGCCAAAGCCCCCCCCGTGTACCGCGCCGCCGAAACAAAACCAAACAAACAAAAAAAACCCCTCCAGTGCCGCCCCACTGAGCCAAAAAAAACCAAAACCCGAGCGCCCCTTCCCCAAGGTGCCGCCCCAAGCACGTGCTTGGTCGGCTGGTGCCTGGAGCTGGCCCTGGCTGGGGGCAGTTCTGAAGCTCAAGGTGCATCTGACAACCTGAGGGCAAGAAAAATACAAGGAGAGCTCTTCTTGCTGAGGGTTGGGCAGGCACCCCCAGTGCAAAACAAGCACAAAGGAGCAACCTCCGTTCTGTGCAGGCTCCGAGGCCTCAGGCGGGGAAGCTGGGGACTTAATAGCTGTGTACTATTGCCAGTCCTTTAATGTTCTCTCGCCCGGTCTATGCAATCAGCTGCAGACAGGGTCAGGCTGAGCAGCTGTCAGGCCATGGTTAATTGCAGAACAACTGTAAGGTCAGATCAGCCTAGAGCAGGGCCAGAGGTTAGCTCTCAAACAGAAGAGAGATCAAAATTCACTAGGGACCATCTGATATGTTAGGAAGTGCTTGCATTTATTCAGTGAGTTGTAGAAATCAGCTCATCTCTGCCCAGCTGCAGCCCTGCAAACTTTCCCTGTCAAAGGTCTCACCCCTATTAGTAAGGTCCCTTACCCCAGAGGCTGTCCACAGCTGCAACTATTTAGATCCCGGTTTGAGACCAGAGTTTGAAGCCCTCAGTGTCAAGAGAGAGGGTGGCTCAGAGCTCTGGTTTGGGTCTGTCTCTAATTGCAACATGTGGAAGCAACAACGTTGGGATGAGACACCTAGAGGGAACACTCCAGTGTTTGAGGAATCAGACTCCATGACCCGTTCAGCACATTGGACAGAATGTGACTGACCCACTGCCCCTCCCCAAAGGCCCCTGGCTGCCCACACTCCAATAAGGGCCCGGGCACTCACGACTAGTGCTCTTATGAAAGTCCTTTGATTTTCGGCGTTTGCTCTGAACGTCTGAAGCACCATCAGGTGCCAGAGAAGCTCAGAGACTCGGGGCACTGAGCCAAGCCTGGCCATGGCCATATCAACAGGCCGGATACTCCAGCCTGAAGGGCAGCACTAGCCCCTCGGAGCTGGATGACTTTGGCCTCAGAACCCTTGTGGTTGCAGCTCTTGGGTGCTAAGAAGCCCATGTGCCCAGAGACAAGTGTCCTCGGAGACTCTCGACTGACACAGGCCCAGGAGGTTATCAGAAACGCGGCTCTGAAGGGCTCCAGGGAAACAGATTCACAAACAAAAATGAAGTGAACACTTGGCTTGCAGCCAGAAAGGCCTGGGGAACTCCAGCATGCCCTCCTCTTTCCCTCCGCCCCTCCACTATATCAGAGTCTACTATATGAGCCCCTCTCCAGCCACGGAGCCTCCGGGGGCTGTTTTATTACTGGAGGAGCACTACAGGGACGTCCAGGGTCTGCAGAACAAGAAATAAGATGGATGTTAGCAGCAAGGAGGCTCTGACAGAGGCTCCTCCGGTATGGCAATGAACAGAGGATAGATAGTTCTGTTCTGTGTTTGTACAGCACCTAGCACAAATGGGTCCTGGGCCATGACTGGGGTTCCTCAGTGCTACAGGAATACATATAATAAAAGGGGGGTGGGGTCCTGTCCCTCCAGCATACCCACATCAGCTCTTCTTGCTGTTACTGTTCTTTTCTGTTCCCACAGGACTACACTCCCGTCCCCAGGATACCCTGCCTCTCCCCTCACCTCAAAAGACTCTTGATCATCATGGTGGTGGTTGTGATCATAGTCTTGGTTGTGCTGGGTTTCCTCCTGATGGGACTGCACATATCCGAGAAGCACACAGAAACTGTAAGTACAGTGTTAAAAAAACGGAGGCAGTGGTTCAGAGGGGCAAGTCCAGCCGTGTGTTAGTGCAGAGGGGATGGGGGCACATTGAGGCTGCTGCAGCCATGCCCAGGAGTACAGGGAAGCAGATGCAGCCAGGCACAGTGGGCTGCTACAGCATGGAGTGGGTGCAGCCACACCCAGCTGCAAAGGGAACTCAAGCAGACTGGGAAATGCACCTGTGCACCAGTGCTAAGAGCTAGGAGCAGCCAGGTAAAGAGGCAGCTCCAGTAGACAAGGGCAGCAGGAACAAGTGAAACTGTGGACAAGCACAGAGGATAGCTGGAACCATAGACAGCTGCAGAGGAGACTAGGACACTAGAGGAATAGCTCTCTATTATTGGGGCCAGCAAAGAAGCGAAAGACTTCAGCAAAGTTTCAGTGGGTACCTTGAAATGGGAAGCTGCTGCAGCCCAGAGCTCTGATTTACTAATGTCTCTGCCCGCACTGAGTCAGCAGGGACGAGGGGAATGCTGCTGGGAAAGAGGGCACTTCTTCAGGGTATAGGCAATGAACAGCTGATGCATCGTATCTTCTGCTTTGGCCCACCCAGCCCCCCGTACTGGGCATGCCTCACTCTGTGACTTTCCTTGCCCTCTAGGTTTTGCGAATGACTATTCAGGGCCTGGATGGGGAAGGGTCCGTGCAGCAGCTCTCCATGAGTGGGAAAGATAGGACAGGGACTTTCCACATCAAGGCAGCAATCAATTCTTCAGCCACTGTCGTGTACGACTACCATCATGTAAGTAGGGCACGCTTGTTTAGCTAGGCTTCGGGGAGCCTCTTCCAAACAGGTGGCCAGCCAGGCAAAGCTGGCTAGAGCTATAGGAAACATTCATTGCTACATCCATAGGTCAGACTGGGTGAGACCTGGCCAGTTGGACAGGAGCAGGTTAGAATCCCTGGAGTCTCTACCACTCTCTTGATTAGAGGTAGCGGAACCAGGGATAATTTCAGCCTGGTCTATATAACTGTCCCAGATGCAGGCTGAGCCAAGCCAGTGTATGTACCCTAGAGACAAGCTTGAACCAAAACCCCAGATATGAATACACCCAAGATTTGGGGTATTCAAAGTCCCACCCCCAGACCTGGATTGTGTGGCTTGGGCCCAGCATTATGCTGATGTCACACCTGGCTGTGAACTGACCACACTCTGACATCACTTCATAGCTGCTAGTAAGCAAAGAAAAGTGGGTCCCAGGGGAAATAAAGACAGAGAAAAACACTCATGTGTTAATGCAAGCAATAGAAAGTGAGTGAATAAACATCAGGCTGGGGACGGTGAAGGGAGATGGATGGGGCACTGTCCTCACTGGCCAATGTGAGAGGGAAGGTGGTGGGGGAGGGTGCAGGACAGACAAGCAAAATAAGAAGGTGGGTTTGGGTTTGCAAAGCCTGTGTTTTGATCTTGCAAAACCAAGCCCAGGGAGGTTTGGATCCAGTTCCTATCTACACAACCCCCACATTTTGGAGATCGCTTGCAGACACAGCACCAATCCTGGCCCATCTCGAGCTGATGGCTTTACAGTCTCAAAGGGAAAGGACGTGAGGGGTATAGGAGGCTCTTGGGCACGTTCAGCAGACAAGAGGAGGATGGAGAGGGGTGACAATGGTGGAAGCAGCAGGGCTGGCTCTACAGTTTTCACCCCAAGCAGCGCGCCGAATTGCTGCTGCAGAGGCAGGGGCAGTCTGTGTGCCTTTAGGGCAGCAGGCGCGTTTCTGTGGCTGCGGCAATTTGGCAGCAGCTTCTGTTTAGCTGAAGCCACCACGGACAGCTAAACATAGAAGCTGCTGCAGAATTGCCGCCGCCACAGAATTGCCGCCACCGCAGAAACGCGCCTGCCACCCTAATGGCGCATGGACTGCCCCCACTGTCCGCGATGGCAATTCAATGCGCTGCTTGGGGGCAAAACAACAGGGACTGCCGCACTTTGCAGATTGCCACCCCAAGCACCTGCTTGGAATGCTGGTGCCTGGAGCCGGCCCTGGGAAGCAGAAGGGGCTGTGCAGTTTGGGAGGGTGATTCAGTTCCAGTGAATACAACCTGGGGAGTTGCCATGACGGGAAGCCAGAGTTAAAAGTCACTCTGTGCTCTGTCTGCAAATAGCTGCTGATCTGCTACAAATCCTGGCAAGGCCGAGCGTGCTACATCACCAAGATGGACAAGGAGAACATTCAGGGCCTGGATACCATTGCCAAGGAGTTCCAGCATTTCCAGGTGAGCAGCTGGGAATGCACACTCAGTGTGAGCCGTGCCGGGTACAAAGGCAGGCACAGGAGTGCAGGGAGAAAGGGCACTTGGGAGTGAGAAAGTTGTGAAAGATTAAAACACTGCAGAGGCTGGAGGCTGCTCTGAGTCCCTGGGAGACAGCTGGCTGCAGTCAGAGTGCACCAGCCTGGGTGTATGCAGTTTGAGCTCCCATTGAAATCAGTAGGTGCTGCACCCTCTTCTGTGAGGCCTGAATTTGAGTCTCAGAGCCAAACTTATAAACGAAGTAACCAGTGAGTATTTGCCTACACAGAGCAGGCAGAGGCTACAGTGACTGTGTGCCACCAGTGACTGCACTGTTAATTCCCCACAGTGGGCATTTGCAGGATCACCACCTCCCCATCCTGGAGGACAGGAGCAATTGCTCCATGCCTCATGTACAGTATTCAATGCATACAACCACAAGGGGGTGCAAAGAATGAATTGCCCTTATCAAATGGCTTCCAGCCAAGGCTCTCCAAAGGCTTTGTGACTGGTAATTGAATCATATGCACACAGAGTGAGGTGCAGCGCAAGTCAGCAGTGTACTCCTTTTACTCGGAGTACAGTGGAGGCACAGGAAGAGAAAGTGACCTCCCCAAGATCTCCTGCTGAGGCAGTGGCAGAACGGCACAGAACCCAGGTGTCCTCGCCCCAAACCCCTGCACTCTCGCTGCTAGAAGACACTGCCTCTCTTGTACCAGCTCAATCAATGCATTGGCAAGGTAGGATAATCTAATATTTGGGCGAGGAGAGCATTGCTAGTGCAGGAGAGGAGAGGTGGATCGTTTGGACATCCTCACACAGCACAAGATGCTTCCACGGCTATTCTGAAGCACTGAGAGCTTAGTTTCCAGAGCAGGAAAAAAACGACGACGTGAGCACATCCTGTTACGATTAGCACCTGATGGTGTCTAGGTATTGTAAACTCCTAGTCCCTCAGCCTGGGCTATAAATTATAGTTCCTGTAACGGTGTGTAGGTAGGGCCATCGGATAGCAAGTGTGAAAAATCGGGACAGGGAGTGGGGGGTAATAGGCACCTATATAACAAAAAGCGCCCAATATCAGGACTGTCCCTATAAAGTCGAGACATCTGGTCACCCTGTGTGTGGGGGTGGTGCATATCTAATTCTATTATTTCCTGTCCAAGCTCAAACAGGGTGAAGAGATGGAGGAGGTGGGGTTCCCTGTGCCCCAGGCCAATCGCTCCATTTTGGGCACTACAATTAACATCCTGTGCAGCAATGTTCCCATCTACTGGGCTTAGCAAGGGCTCAGGTGGGTGAGCAGTAGAGCAGCTGGGTATCAAGGAGAGCTGGTTTTAGTCAGTGACTGAACAATCAGAACTGCCTACAGCAACTCTCTCTCTCTCTCTCACACACACACACACACAGTTGCAAAAGCCGTTTGCCAGAGGATTCCCCCCACACCCCGCCACCCACACAGATTTGCAAAAGCAACAAGCCCTTTGCCAGAGACCAATCAAATCCCTTCCCAACCATCAAATCACCACCAGGCTCCGGACAAGCAGGATACAGAAGAAATGTCTCCATCTGGCTGGTAAAAAGACAAGACTTCCACCCACTCTGTGCAGAGAAATCAGAATGCAACAGTCAGCAGGAGGCCATAGCAGCTTCTCATTGACTCATCAGCAGCATCATTGCAGAGTTTTATGTGGCATGGGTGGAATCAGGCTTAAGAACCCAAGGGACTGTGTGTGCACGTGGAGGATGGTCTCCTCTTGGCCCTTTCGCTTGCAGCCTTGGCTGGGAAGGTGGCTGAGGGAAAGGTCTTGCTCTGCTGCCTGGGTTGGGAGGTGTCTAAAATATAACAAAAGCCAAAGGGTATCCTTATGGTTCAGGCACTGGGCTGGAACTCAAGAGAGCTAGGTTCACTTCTCTGCTCTGCCATAGATTCTGTGTGTGACCCTCGACAAGTCACATGGGGCCAGGTTTTTAATGGTGTTTAAGCCTCTTAACTCTCATTGAAATCCCTTAAAAATCTGTCCCTTTCTCTCTCTCTCTGCCTCAGTTCTCCCATCTGTGAAATGGAGATAACGATACTTCCACTGGCTGTCCTATCCATTTAGACTGTGAGCTCTTTGGGTCACAGACCTCACCACATGTATGTACAGCACCTAGCACAATACAGCACCTGACCTCAACTGGGACCTTGGGCACTACCATAGTGCAAATAATAAATAGCGAGATGGAAAACAAACAAGGTTACCCGGTCACAAGTGGCTTTCTCTGTATGGGTTTCTTAGGGCTGCGGCTATTGTAGCTCAAACTTCTCATGCTCCACCATTTATCTTACAGGTCTCCGAGCAGTCTGAGCTCCTCATCTCTGCTGTCGCTTCCCAGTGAGATGGGAGTGGCGCCCTTGTATCCATAGTGCTGGGACTTCTCTCTTACAATGATGGCTACATTGTGTGTGCAATCACTGCACAACTGAGCCTAGGCTTGGCCCGTGGGCCGGCGGGTGGGTGGTTGCATGATCTCCAGCCATTGCAAAGCTTTTGTTCTGTTGCCACACAAAGCAGCTGGAAATTTTCAGGTGGCGCTTGCAATAAAATGAGAGTTTCATATATGAGTTTGTGCTTCTGTCTGAAAAGTAAAATCTCCATAGAACGAACATGCTGCTTCCTTTATTTTCTTCTTAGAGAGATTGTCTTTTCCCTGCTGGATCCTGCCATATGGTACTGATTTAATCAAAACTGCTCAGGGCCTTGTTTATACCCAGGGCTAGAACATGTGAATGGGCGTTCACCCAATAGGATTTAAAGGTTGGTAAATTCACACATGTTGAGAGGCAGTGATGGCTAGTGGACAGAACACTGGACTGGGAGTCAGGGGGTCTGGCTTCTATTCCCAGCTCTGCTATTGACCTGCTATCTGACTGTGGGCAAGTGACTGCCAGTGCACCTCTGGCAAAGGCTAAAGTAGGACATCAGTAGTGCCTGGCCCTTGTGCTGGCCCCTCTGCACAAGCTGAATGTTACTCGCCGCGTGTGATCACTCAGCAGATTTCAGTGCAGCTGGGACACAGATAACGCATCCGGTTATTACACTGATCCTGGAGCTGGATTTGTAAACTGGCTGGGTGATTATATGATTAATAATAGCCCGGGCAGAGACTTGCAACATTACCTTTGGGATTTAGACACACAATTCCACATGAAACAAATGGAAAACCCGAGCCCTGTTGTTATCTTCAATTAGGGGAGAGATAATCTCATACTACAGGGACTAATCAGCTTGCTGCAGCGGAGAAGGAAGAAATGCAAATATGTGTACACACACACACACAATTTCAAATTTGGTCAGGTGATCTATGAAGGGGCTGCTTCTTTTGTAGCATCCACTACTGGCCACTGTCAGAAACAAGACACTGGCCATGGCAGGTCTGTGGACAGATCCACTCAGGTGACTCCTGTGTTCTGGTACTTCTAGCCTCTCTCTGTTGCATCAGGCTCTTTAGGCAGCATCAAGGGGGCCTGGTGCTGGTACTGGACGCTCAGGTTGCAGAGTTGGGAAGATGGGGATCGTCAGGTGGCCCAGCAGCTACCACAACCACAAACAAAACCTACCCTGCGAGTGGAGTGAGTTGTGAACAGGATGGGTCACAACTCACAGGAAGCTCTCCCTAGCTCCTGGCTTGTCCTTGAGGCCTTCACAGCACGGCCACGTGAACCCATCTTCTCCCCTGCAGACAGCTCCACCAGTTCCCCATTCATTACAGAATCCAGTTTAAAATGATACATCTCACCATGCTTTCTAACCCCTCCAGGAGGTGGAGGGATGTCAGTGTGCATCTGTACAGGAGAATGTTGGTGATATATGTTTTTGTATGTGTCTGTAGCTGAGTGCATATGTCCCAGCGTATGTGTGTGTTTCCACACAAGACTCTGTGTCTGCGTGTTTGTAGAGGTGTGTTGGTATGTGCGTCTGTGCACGTGGGTGTGGGTGTGCATAAGTGAGTGTGCTGGCATGCGTATATGTGTGGGGGTGTTATAGTGTATGCATGCATAGCAGTATGTGTGCTTGTGTCACATTGTTGGCGTGGACATACACTACTACAGCACGATGGTGTATGGATTGTGCTGGCTCTGCTCATCCATGTATCAGTATAATGGTCTCACCCTCTTGTTTTGGAAAGGGAACACAAGAACAACTGGCAGAGGACTGAGATTCCCCTTAGCTATCCAACCTAAAGCAGAACCTTGGATCTGAACATCCCCGAGCTCTGGGAAAGTTAAGATCTCAAGCTGCAGCTTGTTACCATCTCCTTTAGGAAACAAGTGATGAAACAGGAAAGGCACAATTTTCATGTGATACCCTCCTTGAAACTTTGAAACCAATTAAAACATCTTAGAGAGACAGACAGAGATTGAACACCAGCAGTGTAAGGTTAATCTGTCAGGCAGGGTCAATCTCCCCTAAAGCTAGCAGATACCATCATAGGAAGAGGGGTCTAAGCCCTGGATTTCTTACAAGGCAATTGGCTAGGCTGACAATGATCCGCCAGTTAAATAAAAGAGCCCACTGGCCAGTGCTAAGTGGAACAAACCTGGAAAACGGAAAATGGCCCTTCGACCCCCAGCAATAGGAAGCAGGCTGGAAGTTGTAACTAGACAAATTCAGACTGGAAATAAGGAGTACGGTTTTAACAATGAGAGTAACTAATCACTGGAAAAATTTACCCAGGGTCGTGGTGGATTCTCCATCACTGGCACTTTTTAAATCAAGATGGGATGTTTTCCTAAAAGATCTGATCTCGGAATTCTGTGGACATTTTATGGCCTGTGTTATACAGTGAGTCAACTAGATGATCATAATGGTCCCTTCCGGCCTGGGAATCTATGAATTGCTCGTTCAGCCACCAGAGAAGTAGGACATCATCCTCTGTGTTGATGCCTGTGCTGGGAGATCTGGACCGAGTGGAATCAACATCCCAGGCCCAGGCCCCCGTGTGTTGCAATGCCAAGCCATTGAGATGTCGACAAGCCCCAGCTCAGCTCCATTATTTGATGTCCCTGGTCTGCCTGTTACCCAACATCAGCCTTCACACAAGGGAGGTAATGAGGCAGAAGATCAAGAATACGTTCTCACTGCAACTGAGGAGCGGGGCGGGTGTGGAGAGAAGAGAATGTCTGAGATGGGCTTCATGCAGCAAATGGAGCCGATGAGGATTCCAAGGACTCTCTCCAAGATAAAGAATGTTTGAGGGTAAATGGCCCTGAAAGCTACTTGATTCTCTCTCCCTTCCTTCCTCCCTCCCTCAAATATGACTAAGAAAACGCATTGCACAGAGCACGGAAAATGCAGAGACCTTCCCACTGACCGTCGGCAAGCACTCAGGCCTGGTCTACACTAAGCATTTAAACCGATTTTAGCAGCGTTAAACCGATTTAACGCTGTACCCGTCCACACAACGAGGCCCTTTATATCGATATTAAGGGCTCTTTAAATCGGTTTCTGTACTCCTCCCCAACGAGAGGAGTAGTGCTAAAATCTGGATTACCATATCGGATTAGGGTTAGCGTGGCTGCAAATCGATGGTATTGGCCTCCGGGCGGTATCCCACAGTGCACCACTGTGACCGCTCTGGACAGCAAATCTGAAACTCGGATGCAACTGGCAGGTTAGACAGGAAAGCCCCGCAAACTTTTGAATTTCATTTCCTGTTTGCCCAGTGTGGAGGCTCTGATCAGCACAGGTGACCACGCAGAGCTCAATCAGCCACAGGTAACAATTGAGTTCCTGAGAAATCGAAACAGACTCCCAGCAATGAAACCCGCACGGGAGGTACGGGATCTGATCGCTATATGGGGAGTGATTCTGTGCTAAACAAGACTCCGTTCCAAAGACGAAATGGAAAAAAAAATTGAAAAAATTTTCCACAGGCTAATGATGGAGAAAGGCCACACAGAACCAAGACCAGTGCAGTGAGAGTGAAAGTTAAGGAGCTCAAGACAAGCTACCAGAAACCAAAGAAGCACAACGAAGGCCTGGGGCAGGGCTGAAAAACATGCTGCTTCTACGGCTGAGCTGCATGCATTTCTAGGGGCGCGCCTGCGCAACCACTACTCCAACCCCTGTCCTTGGATCCGAGTGGGGTGGTAACCTCAGCCATGGCTGAGGATTCTGTGACGGGAGATTGACAAGGAGGAAGAGGAGGATGAGCTTTGCAGAAGCACACAGACTCCTTAGCCCCAACAGCCAGGAGCTTTTCTCACCCAGACGGAATTGCCCTCCCAAGCCACTAGCCGCAGACAGTGAAACCCATGGAAGCGCCTCTGGAGAGTGTACATTTGTAAATATAAAAATGGTTTAAAAGCAAGCGTTTTTGATAGATTGATTTGCCCTGGGACTTTGGGATCATTCACAGCCAGTTACAGTTATTGAAAAGTTTTGTTAACATGTCTGGGGATGTAGCGAAAATCCCTCCAGGGACATCTCCATGAAGCGCTTCCTGGAGGTACCTTCCAAAAGCCTTGCAGAAGGTTTCTTGGGCCAAGGCAGCCTTAATTCCGTCCACCCCATGGTAGTACACTTTACCAACGCCAGCATGTAGCAATAAATCGGTATCAATTGCAATGACAAAGCCTCTAGCTGCGTGTGGTCCCGGTGATTGCTGGATTCAAGTGTCAAAGTTCGAATCAGGACTCACAGATCTGTCAGACACGACTCTGTTTTTATTAGCACTAGGCTCCGCCAATAACATTCAGAATATGTGATAGCCATTGCCAAGGCCTAAAACAGTTCTGTATTTATAAGCCGATTAAAGAGCAGGAATTAGACAAAGGGACAAATAAAAATGAAAGCAAAAACAGTAAAAATCACCTGGGGCAGCATGCATATCCCACTTCCTTACTAACTGGTTTCGATCTCGAGCTAATACTTCAACAATTGCCTTCTTAAACGGTGTTAATGTTCTGTATTTCCTGACCACTGGGATTGCAACATTCCACAATTTTGCTTAAAGTACAGACACATTCTTAATCCTTCCCTATTTCTACAATATAATTCCAATTCTACTTCACACAAAGAAACTCTTTCTTTATCTTCACTGTTATCCTCAGAATGTGACATCGTTCATAGGTAACCTTGTTGATAATTCAGGAATTTAAGTAAGGGACAGAGATGGGCATTCCTACTAGCTGTTTGCCTGTTGCTTAAAAGAAATCCCTTCCTTTCACGTAGCTCAAGCCAGGAGGAGGGGAAAGAGGGGAATAGCCCTGAGCTTTTTCGCGTTTGGCTTATCAGGAATCTCCCTGCTACAGCCATGCAGTGAGGAGGGGGAAAAGGGGGTGATTAGGCAGTGATCCTTCATGACCAGCCATGCGGTGGGGGGAGGGGTAAAGCGATCAAGCCCACAGAATTGGAGGTGGGGGTTGGCTTCTTCTGCTGCTGCATGTTCACAGGAAAGAGCATCACTTGAAGGATTTGCTTGGTATATGGAAAGGAGGGCACTGTGGTAATAAGGCTGTAGAAGCCAAAAGACAATGGCTTACCATGGCCGCATGCAGCTGAATTCTTGATGCCGGTCTGCACCTGTGAGATCTGTAACAACCAGAGCCACAGGCACTCAATATTAAGATGCAAAATTGCGACCTGTAGTGAAAATCACATGTGCTATGTAGTGTGAATAGTGTTGTTCACTGTTGAAAAGTTACTAACCATTGTTCTGTAAAAATGTATCTTTTAAAACTTCTCTCCCTTTTTTCTTCCTCCTCATGCAGCTGCACATTTTTCAAGCCTCCCACCCATCCCAAAGGTATCTCAGATAAGGCAGCAGAAAAAAAAAGACGCGAGACGAAATGTTCTTGGAAAATCATGGAAGTGACCCGCAATGAAAGAGCTCATCTGAATTGACTGAAGGACGTCGGTATCAAATGTCAGGAAAGATGCCAATGGAACGTGGAGACAGAGAGGGGCCAACATGAGGATAGGCGGACGAACGTGAGGATAGGAGAGACCTCGAGATGAGAGGTGGCGTTCAGGAAGATCAAGGTGTAGCAGGAAATAGCGGTGGCGGGATGCACGCTGGGGCTGCTTGCGTGATCAAACTGACATCACTCCCGACATCCTGGTGAGCTTCAAGGAAAAGCAGCTGCGTCACGAGCTGCAGCCCTGTGTAACCACCCTCACAACTTACCATGTTTCCCATGTCTTCCTCACCCAGACGTTGTAAGAATGCCGTGGGGAAGGCTTTGTGCATGGCCCACTCCACTCCCGTAATAGCCCAACCGAAAGGCTTTTGTCATTTATCACTGAAAATATTTTAGTGGCTTCCCTTCCTCCTATCCTCTCCCAAACCACATGCGGGATACCTTGTCAGTTCTCTCCTCTTTTTATAAATGACTTTTTTAATAAAGAATACATGGATTTTAGATGTGACTTTATTTCCTAAAGCAGCTGAATCGAGGGGAAGGTGGTTGCTTACCAGGGAGTGAGTCAATCCAGGGTGGGTTATCAGGGGAACATCAAGTTACACACCTGGCCCAGTGATGAACTGGTTTTCAACTTGATGCCCCACTTCGTGTATGGTCTTGCTATCGCCTCAAGATGTTCTGGCTGCTGTCAGCCCAGGTGATTGCCTCACCTCCATCCCGCACCATAAAGGATTCCACACACCCCTTTCACTAAGAGATTGTGGAGCACACAGCAAGCAGCAATAACAAAGGGGACATGTTTGGCTGAGGTCGAGCGAGTCAAGTATGTGCGCGCAGGGCGCCTTTAAAAGCGCCAACATGCACATTTCAGTGTACCATTCCTGTCACTTGCTTCAGCCTGTTAAGTTGACAGCTCCTGACACTGTCCAGGCTGCTGTGTATGCTTCATGAGCCATGGCATCAAAAGGATAGGTCTGGGCCACCCAGGATAGACTATTAGGCATTTCAACATCCCAACAATTATTTCTGGTCCTGCGGAAGTAATTCTTGCGCAGCCATTTAAACAGAGTAGTGTTCCTGATAGGACGCAAGCCGTCTAACCCTTCCGGCATACCCACGTGGATGTTTGGTGAAACATCCCTTGTGATCCAATAGTGCTTGCAGCCATTGAAAAGGTACTGCGGTTTATGTAGTGGGTGCCGCTGGTGCTCCGGTCCAGATAAGGATATGGGTTCCATCTATCGCCCCCCCAGTTAGGGATCCCATTGCAGAAAAGGCCTATCGACACTATGACCTGCATTTTCCAGGTCACAAACCTTCGTACAGGCAGCTTAATGAGGCTTTGGCTACTCATCAACAGCAGCCCCCACAGTAGATTTTCCCACTCCAAATTAATTCCCACTGACTGGTAGCTGTCTGGCGTTGCAAGCTTCCCAGAGGCATTGCCACTCGCATCTCCACTGTGAGAGTGGCTGCTCTGCTCTTGGTATCTGGCATTTCAGGGCAGGGGAAGCAGGTCAAAAAGTTCCATGTAAGTGCTCTTCCATGCGAAAGTTTCGGTGTCAGTCCACTGGAATCGTTCCCGACCTGCAAAACTATGCGTCCCACCAGTCGTCTTGTTTCCTGGCCCAAAACTCGGCGTTCAATGGCTAGAACCTGCCCCATTACCAGCAGGATCTCCAAAGCGCAGGGTCCTGCGGTTTGAGAGAATTCTGTGTCCATGTCCTCATCACTCTCGTCGCCGCGCTGCCGTAGCCGCCTCCTCCTCCTCGCCTGGCTTTGAAGGTCCCGGTTCAGCATAGACTGCACGAGAATGTGCGAGGTGTTTACAACGTCCATGATTGCGGTATTGATCTGAGCAGGGTCCATGCTTGCCGTGCTATGGCGTCTGCACAGTTCAGCCAGGAAAAAAGGTGTGAAACGGTTGTCTGCTACTTTCTTGGAGGGAGGGGTGAGGCTGTACCCAGAACCACCCACGACAATGATTTTTGCTCCATCAGGCACTGGGATCTCAACCCAGAATTCCAAGGGGTGGGGGAGACTGTGGGAACTGTGGGATAGCTACAGGATAGCTACCCACAGTGCAACGCTCCAGAAATCGATGCTAGCCTCGGACCATGGACGCACACCGCCGAATTAATGTGCCTAGTGTGGCCGTGTGTACTCGACTTTATACAATCTGTTTTACAATACCGGTTTATGTAAACTCGGAATAATTCTGTAGTGTAGACGTACCCTCAGAGTCAGCAGAAACCAGAGCCAGGGCTGTCAGGAGTCAGACAGCAAATCTGCAGGCTCCTCCAAGACCTTGAGCAGGGAGGCTGGGGAGCTCCTGGCTCTTACGGGTTGAGGAATGTGCAACCGTTTCTTTCTCAAGGTCTGTGCTGGCAGCTGTGGGTTCAGGGACAGTGGAAGAAGAGGAGAAATCGCAAGGCCAACTGTTGGAATGCCTGCAAGAGATCAGCTCTTGGATGAAGAGCAGCTGGGCCCAGGCGAGACCAAAGATGTGGGTCAGAAACTTTGGAGAACTGGTCGAGGCAGTGTCTCCATCTTCCATTGAAGGCTCCATTCGTCAGAGAGATGTGACCCCTGGATCTCTAGGACTCCTTGCTAAGCTTGGAAGATTGGGTATCATGGGTATTTACCAATGCCTTCCTTTCTCCTCCAGCTCATTAGGAAACTTCCTCCCACTGCAGACTGTCCACAGTGATCTCTGCATTCATCCCCTCCTAGCTGGATCATTGTAACTCAATATATCTGAATGTGAAAATGGTACACAGGTTCCAACTAGCACACAATGCAGCTGCCCCCTTCTCCTGGGCTCAGGTTACCATGAGCACATCAGGCCTGTGTTCAAGTCCCTCCGCTGGTCCCAGTCAGCTTCCTATCTCAGTTTAAGGCCTTGCTCTTAATTTTAAAAACAATTAATGGATCAAGCCCCAGCTATATCAATGAATGATTTTTGATCTATGAACCACCACGACAGCTGGGCTCCACTGGGGCAATGCAGATCTCAAAGTGCAGGACAAAGCACTTGAGAGCTGGAGATAAAGCATTCTCTGTCGAAGGGATCTGACTATGACACAAAGACCCAAAGGAAATCAAACAGATCCAGAAAGTTTGACTGTCTGTAGGAAACGCTGCCAAACTTTCCCCTTTGAAAAGGCCTCTTCACCTTACAACAGACACTCATAGCACTGACACTGCCTTCTACCTCCAAACCCCAGCACAGACCCACCATAAAATCCAAAACCTGACCGCCTCCTCTACCCCAGAACACCAATTCTGACCCCCCTCGGATCCCAAGTCCCAGCACTGACTCCCTCTTCTACCCAATAAAACACTACCACCTAAAAATCCTACCCTAGAACAAATCAACCAAAAACCCCAAAAGTCAATTGATAAAATTTTGAAAAACAAAACCCCTTTCCCAAACAGTTTTTTACCTTGAAAATGGAGAAGTGCTAGAGACTCCATGAAATCAACCAGGGACTTTGTTAGTGCTATTGATTTTATGTTGAAGGTGCTCGGATACCAGCAATGTATGGCAGTATTGATACTCATAGATAGATAGCTGGATTAGAACAGCAGGTAGGCCAAGGCCAGATGTGAGATCAGGGTTGGCTGTAGGCCAGCTGGAATTAAAGGTGAAGGCTCAGATTTTTAAAGGTTGCAACATCTACCTGATTTAGGAGCCTGAATCTCATTTTCTAATTAAATTTAGGCATTTAGAAGCCAAAATTCCCTTGACTGTCAATGGGATTTTGGTTCCTAAGTGCCTAAATCACTTTTGAAAATGATATTTAGGCTGCTAAATCAGTTAGGCACTGCACAGCAACACCTAAATAACTTCACAAAACTGAGTCACAATCCTGGTCCCAAGGAAGTTAAGAGGAGTTTTGATTTCACCCTAGGAGTTTGGCATGTCTTAAGCACAGACCTCTAACGACTCATAGATCAGTTCACTCAGTGGGTGAATTTCACAATCATAGAATCATAGGACTGGAAAGGACCTCAAGAGGTCATCTAGTCCAGTCCCCTGCACTCTTCGCTATGACTATGCATCATCTAAGTCCCAATTCAGTAGGAGCATATGTGGGACCTTGTGCTAGTCCTCTACCCAGGGACGAGTTTTCCAGGGTGCCTATGCTCCACATCTCTGTGCAGATGCATCCCTGCAAGTTTCCCTTGTTGAAGGTCTCATTCCATTCAGAGCTTCCTTTCTTCACCCCTTCCCAGCTCCTGAGGTGTCCATGCTCCCAGGAGCTGCAAACCTGGTAGCACAAGGATGCAGCAGTGTTAGCCCCAGGAAGTTTCCATCTCTCCTGAAGTCGCCACCTTGGAGAGCTTGGGCAAAATGGTGGTGCAAACACTTCTTGGAAATGATGGAGTTTTACACAAGGCCCCTCCCCAAAGGCCCCTGGCTGCCCACACTCCGATAAGGGCCCGGGCACTCACGACTAGTGCTCTTGTGAAAGCCTTTGATTTTCAGCTTTTGCTTTGAACATCTGAAGCACCATCAGGTGCCAGAGGAGCTCAGAGACTCAGGGCACTGAGCCAAGCCTGGCTGTGGCCATATCTCGGGCCAGATACTCCAGCCTGAAGGGCAGCACTAGCCCCTCGGAGCTGGATGACTTTGGCCTCAGAACCCCTGTGGTTGCAGCTCTTGGGCACTAAGAGGCCCATGTGCCCAGAGACAAGTGTCCTCGGAGACTCTCGACTGACACAGGCCCAGGAGGTTATCAGAAACCCGGCTCTGAAGGGCTCCAGGGAAACAGGTTCACAAACAAAAATGAAGTAAATTAGAAACTTTATTTGTAGCCAGAAGGAGCTGGGGAACTCCAGCATCCCTTCCCCCCTCACTTTCTCTTACCTCAGGTCCCCTATTTAAGTCTCTCTCCGCCCTTCACACTAAGGGGATGTCCAAGTGGCACAGAAGAAGCAGCAAGATGGAAATCAGCATCAAGGAGGCTCTGATTGAGGACCCGCCGGTAAGCCTCAGCCTCATCCCCTCCTCCCCGGGCTGGGTTTTAGCAAACGGCAAAGATTACATGAAAGCGACCACATCCCCCGTAGCTCATACGTTGCAGCTCCAATAGTTTCTAGTGCCCAGCTACTGTTATGAGTCAGCGGCGGATTCTGTTCCTCCCAGCTTGCAGGGTGTGGGTTGGCATGTGAACCTGTGTGTCTGTGTGTCTCTGTATTTGTGTATGCATGTCTCCAGGTGTGTCTCTGTACTTGCACCTGTCCATAATGATGTACAAAATATTTCACCTGCTTCCTTGGTTTCCCCAATGCCTGTTGAGATGCCATGCTCAGCTGGGTGCAGATCTGGCTGAGACTGAGAGTCACCGACTGCACATTTCTGAAATGTAACCGCTCTAGCAGCTATCAAGGGAGCATGAGAACTATCAAATGGTGAACCCCAGAGAAAGGAGGGGGTATGACCCTTTTGACTCAACCAGTGCTTCTCCCAAGAAAGCCGGGGCTATTCCCTGAAGCTGCATTGGAGCTATTAGTGAGGCACCTTGCCTACAGAGTCAGCCACAGTGCTGGGATCTAGCTCATTACTTTAAAAAGCACTTGGAGACACTCTTGAGCATGGAAGATGCTACATAAAACCATGGCCCGTCCCAGGCCCGCATCCTGTGCCTGCACTTCATTTCTTTCTGTCTCTCTCTCCCTAGTCCTGTCTCCTTCCCTCGCTCTCATCTTCACACCCCTTACTTCTCCATCTCCTCCTGTTCCTTTTGCTTTGCATTTCAATCCCTCCTGCAGTGACCTCTCTCTGTGTGCTTGTGTCCCCAGCACTACAATGCTCTGGATTCAGAGATGGACATCTGCCCCAGCTGCACTGACTGCTGCCCCAGCTGCCCCAGCTGCACTGACTGCTGCCCAGGCTGCCCCAGCTGCAAGTCCTGCTGCAGCTGCTGGAAACGTGTCTTTTGCTGCCTCCCTAAGCTACTCTGCCATCTGCCCAAGTTGCCCTGCTGCCCCCTGCACATCAAGAGAATCCTAATCATTGTGGTTGTCATTGTGCTGATAGTTGTGGTTGTCCTGGGAGCCCTACTGCTGGGACTGCACGTGACCCAGGAACACACTGAGACTGTAAGTAAGGGGGAGAAGGAGCAGTTGAGGCTGTGCACAGGTGCAAAGGAAGGTGTTAAAATCATGCCCAAATGCAGCAGTTTATAGATGAATAGGGGATAGCGGCAGCTAGGCACAGATGCAATGGGAATCCATGCAGCTGACCATAGTGCAACCTTATGAAGGTGCAAAGGGGACTTGTGCAAAGGGTACAGGCCTGCATAGGTGCCCAGGGGACTGCTGCAGCCCCGCAGAAGAGATCACTGTCACCATGCCCAAGTCTAGCAATACGCAGAGGAAGCAGGGACAGATGCACAGAGATGCAGAACAAAACTGGGGCAGTCATGCACAGGTGCAGAGAGAGCAGATGGGGTCCTGTTGGGTGCAGAGGGGACTCAGGCAGTCATTCATTGGAGGAAATAGAATTGGCACAGAGGGGACAGATTGCATCCATGAATGAGCAAAGTCAAGGACCAAGCCAGAGGAGGATGTTGCAGTTGCATTTAATTCCAAGAAGGCTGATTGAAATCCTGGCCCATTGGGACAGATCCTGTCTACCTTGCATCACAATATGGGTGGACAGCAGGGAAGAGATAGAGATGCCTCATTCTGTCGGGTTAGCAGGAGAACATTTAGGAGAAACAAAATCAGTCTCAGGAGTCTCTTCCCAATAAATTTACCCTTCCCATTCTGCAAAAGACTCTGGGGCCCTGGCCAGCCTTGAGGGAAGGAACAGGGTTGATTATTAGAAGCAATAGAGAAATGAAAAGCAGCTGCAAAATGTCCCTGAGCCCTTTGAAATGGCTGTGTTTCAAATGGGTTAGAATGGAGCAATGTTGCTCTTTTTGATGCAGGGAACCCATAGCAGAGATGATAGAGATCCCATCCCTTCCGTATCTTCCCACCCCCTGCTCTCCTTGCTGCTCACTCCTTAGGCTCTATGATCTCCTCCTAGGTTTTGCAAATGACCATTGAGGGGCTGGAGGGGGAAGAGTCTCGACTGCGGCTGTCCATGGACTGGGAAGAAGAGGTGGCAACTTTCCACATTGATGCAGGAACCCATGACCCGGGCACAGTGGTGTACGACTACAGTAATGTAAGCAGAGAGTGCTTGCTTGGCAGGGGGCGTGCTTCAGAATGGAGCCTTGCCATGAGGCTGGGATCCTGCACTGAATCCTCCTGTCCAGGGAGTGAGGCTGTTTTTAACCTATGCACGGCCGGGACATCCAAGCACAAACATGGCAATGCTGCATTAGAACAGAAGGCACTCTGAGAGGCTATGAGGCACTGCTGGGTGCCAGCCCCTCAAGTCAAAATCAGAAGGGGTTCCAGCCTCAGTGGCGCGGCATCACGCCCCTGAATGGATCAGGGGAGTCAGTCCCTGGGAGAAAACCCTTGGGTCGCTCAACAGACAGCACTCTGGACAAGCAAGGAGCAGCACTTGTTGGCACACAGGAATCCTGTCTTGGTCTCCTCTTCTTCTGTCATGATGCAGGGTTGGCGGGTAGGGGAGGAAATGGGTACTGCCAGAGATGCAGAAAACCTAGCTCCACAAAAGAAACATGACCAGAGAGGAAAAGCCAAGTTAGAGAGGGAGTGAATGGGGGTAGAATTGGGGCTATGAGGGGAGAAAGATGGTGTGTTGTCTTCATTGGCCAGCGTGGGATGGAAGGTGGTGGGGGAGGGTGCAGGGGAGACAAGCAAAATAAGAAGGTGGGTTTGGGTTTGCAAAGCCTCAGTTTTCATCTTGCTAAACTAATCCCCAAGGAGGTTTGGACCCACCTCCTATCTACCCATCCCCTGCACTTTGGATAGAGCTTGGAGTGATGGCACCAACCCTGGCCCATCTCAATCAGATGGCTTTAAGTCTCAAAAAGAAAGGCCCATGAAGGGTCTAGAAGGCTCCTGGGCTCACTGTCATGAGGGGCATAGAGCAGGGTGACATTGCGGAAGCAGAAGAGGCTGTACAGTAGGAGAGGGTGATTCAGCTCCCGTGAATACTGGGGAGCTGCAGTGATGGGAAACCAGGGCTTATAAATCACCATGTGCTCTGTCTGCAAACAGCTGCTGATCAGCTACAAATCCTGGCAAGGCCGAGCCTGCTACATTACCAAGATGGACAAGGAGAACATTCAGGGCTTGGATACCGTTGCAAAGGCATTCCACCAACATCTCCAGGTGAGCAGCTGAGAATGCACACTCACTGTGAACCATGCTGGATACAGAGGTAGGTATAGAAATGCATTGGGAAAATGGCATTCATGCAATGCTGAATCTGAGGCCAACAGAAGAATGTGAGGGAAGGAGGATGGAAGATAGTATGTAGATAACAGAGATAAGAGGCTACTTAGACTCCAAAGATCAAACCCTCCAAAGGATGGTGCATCAGGGACACCTGGAGTTATGCACATGCATCAGCTTGACCAGCAAAAACAGCTACACATGCAAAATGGGCTAGTATATGTCTAGTTGCTGGTGTGTGATTCCACAGTAGCCTCTGGAGTTTAATTGTTTCTCTATTTGGATCTTTTACATTCAACAGCTGTTGCGAGAATGATTTGCTCTCATGAAGCATGTGATGTATGAAGGCATGGAAATGCTTTGCTAACACTGATTGACCCTCAGAGCCCTAAGGGGGGGTCGATGGCAATGAGAAATACTGATAAGTTAAGTGCCTCAGGGCACACAATGAGTTAGT
This sequence comes from Chelonoidis abingdonii, assembly GCF_003597395.2. Lineage (NCBI taxonomy): Eukaryota > Metazoa > Chordata > Testudines > Testudinidae > Chelonoidis > Chelonoidis abingdonii. The sequence goes on along the minus strand of NC_133770.1, from coordinate 161,709,107 downwards.
GACATAGACAAAAAGAGAACCCAGGAGTCCTGATTCCCAGTCCATTAGACAATACAGCCTCCAAGAAGTGGGAAGAGAACCCAGGAGTGCTGAATCATTCATCATTTGCTATAATCACTAGCCTCCCATATTTATATTCAAATAACTTCATATCCTATTAAAACAGGCTGGCCTGTATGTCACCAGCCAGGGCAGCATTGCTAGAAATTTTTGATGCTTCAGAAGCAGTGGCCATGTGGGAAGCCCTCCAGATGTGGAATCCATCCTCACAGGTGGAGTGAAGGTGCTGAAAATATAGTGGGCACTAGGAGAAACGTATCATATTGACATTAAGGATTTAAGATATATGGGAATGTCAATAGCCTGTGTCTATTCCTGCTGCAAACAAGGGTGCAGAGTGTTTGGTGTGTGTGTTTAATTTGTATTATTTCCTGCTGTAACTCAAGTCTCTCATCCCAACTCCTGAGCAGGGTGAGGAGGCGGAGGAGAAAGGGTTTCCCATGCCCGTGGCTGATCGCTCCATCCTGGGCACTACAATTAACATCCTCTGCAGCAACGTTCCTATCTACTGGGATTAGCAAGGCCTCAGGGAAGTGAGTAGCACTATGGATGGGTGTCAGAATGGGAGCCGATTGTACTCAATAGCTGAACAATCACAGTTACCTGTACTAACCACCCACTCCCAACACACACACACACACACACTACAGTAGAAGCATATGTGACAGGCATGTTGGGAATGGGTCTTGGGGAGCAGGCACCGGGGGACATGGCCTATGTGCAGACACAGGAGTGAGTTCTTCACAGCCAGGCCAACGGTGGATAAAAATCAATGCTTTTTAAAAAATAATACTTAAAAAACAGATTTTTTAATTTAAATCAGATTTTTTTGATAAAATGCTTTTTGAGAAAAAACTATCTAAAGATAATTTTAATTAAGATACATTATAGCTCAGATATCTCATCATGGAGTAGGGATTATAAATTCTAATTCGATAGTATGAGACAATATAGTCAGGTAATGTTTAAGAAAAGTTTTTTAAATGAGTTCCAATAGTTCATGGATTGGGACTCAATCTTATGCGGTTTCAGGGACTTCTGTATAGATTATTTAGGTTAATCTTTCTGTCTACCCAATGGGACTCAGTGCTCGGTCTAGAAGATACCATCAGAGATGCTTAGTTTTGCAGTTCTCAGACTGTGGATTTTTGTCTCCAGAGATAATATGCTTGTTAATAGCAAAAATGTTTTTAATAAATAAATAAATATATAGAGATGAGAAATAACAGACCTCAACCCTCTGCAAATTTGTGTAGACAGAGTCAATCCATTACCTCTCTCTAAAAATGCAAAGTTTCAAGAAGTTCAATGAATAGAAAATTGTTGGGGGTGGAATAGATCCAGACAAGGAGAAGTCTGGAGATAAATGTGAGACGGGAGGGACAGGCAGTAGAAACAAAAGTGAAACTGTTTGAGCAGCATATTCCGGAAGTCTTGAGGTCTTTCTGAGTGTAGCCTTCATTGATTTGAGATCTACCATACCATTCTCTCACAAGAAAGGAAAACTTATAACGGCAGCAGGCCATAATAGATACCCAGTTTGGGAATAAAAGCCATTCAAGAAATATATGTTTGCTGATGATGTTTTAAAGAAAGTCACAGCAGTGAACTGGTGGAAGCCACTTAAGCACTTGGATTCAGAGACTGCTGAAGTGATAATTTCACTTTTAACAGCAGTAGCTTCTTCTGGAAGTGTAGAAAGAATATTTTGTTCCTTTGGACTAATTCTTTCCAAACTGAGAAATTGTTTGGGACCTGAAAAAGCAGGAAAGTTTGTTTTTCTTTTCCAGATTATGAGCAAACAGGAAAATGAAGGTGAAGACAACTGAGTTAGCTGCAAAAGGCCATATTTTAAGTTTCTCACGTTGAACTGGCTGATGTTGATTTAATTTTTTTTTCAAATATTTCATTAACTATTTTAGTTAAAAACAATTTTAACAAAAACAAACCTGATTTTAAAAACTTGAATGTTTAACTAAATTCAAAAATTCATATGCTTGTTTTGTTAAAATATTATATGTTTGCTGTTAAAGAAAAAAAGCCAGAATACATAATATTGTTGTTTTAGTTAAATAAAACAATTTAAATGTCTGTCTGGTGATGTTCTCCTCCTAATATAGCATGGCAAGAAAATCCTCCTTGAATTGGAGATAGTTCACCTTCCAATGACTTCATAAATATCTGCTTCAATTACCTCTGGTAAACGAAATAATCAAACAATCATTCATTTTTAGATATAGCTGTAAAAGTAATCTGAAAAGTTTTCAAAATAAATCACTTTAAAAATGTATAGTGTGTACCTTCTAAAAATGAAACCTACATCTATCTCTGAGTTGTGAAGAATATGTATCAAGGTTATAACAACCAACAAGAATGCACTGTTATGTAGAAATACATGATTAAATCGAGTCTTCCTGACTAGTGATTTAAATCAAATTGATTTAAATAAAATCCACCCTGCAGGCCGATCTGAGGCCCTGCAGGAACAGCTGGCCAATGTTGCAGCCTTCAGAGGAGACTATCCATTAGGCTGGAACAGTCCTCCCTTAGGCCTACTGAGAGAGTCAGCAGGCAGCTTGCAAGGTTGCATGCCTGCTGCAAGGGGAGTGGATGCTTCACGCTCACCTTGAGACAAGGAGATACAAATCCCCAGCGGCCACATTGGGTGATAGTGACAGCTTGAAGTCGGAGATGCTAGCAGGCCCTTTAGCACAGAAGAGAGTGACTGATAGAGAGTCCACACTCTGCTGCTCTAGTAGAAGTTATTGCCTGTGTATGAGAATAAGGGGATATTGGCAAAGACAGCCAGGGCCATTAGCTGCCCAACTCTCCCATGAAACCAGTGGACACCTAACTCCCCTTTGTGCCTCTGGAAATCTTTCCCTAAAAGCATAAATGAGGGAGGTAATGCTTGGGGGGCCAGCCGGGGCCAAGCAACACTTACAGCTCAGGATGTTCACAGGGATCATTTTTCACCCCCCGTGTGTTTGCTTTGCAGGATCCATCAAGGACAGAGCATCTCCTGCCTGCCATTGCTTCCGAGGGGGTCCCAGCAGCATGGGAACACCACGGTCTCAGCCAGATCCCCAGTTGTGGCTTTGCTTACTGTGTACCTGTGGGTGATTATGGTGCAGCTGGCTCTGTGCAGAACTCTCTCACTGGCCCCAGTTCAGGAAAGCACAATGCACATGGTTATGTTCCTCTACCTTCAAGGGGACTCAAGTGGGTGCTTAGATGCTTTCCTGAATAGGGCAGCTTTCCAGAATTGGAGGAACCCAGATGGAACAGCTGTGCCAATGGGAAGAGGAGCCAGAGGGACCCTGCTGTAAATAACAGCTGTACATGGGCTGATCTGTTTGCATTGGATGCAGCGGGCATTTGCTAGGGACATTATAGAATGAGAAGATTGCTTGCCATTGTGGGTGTTAGACTTCTTTTTAGAAAATAAAATCTACAATCGCTCACCAACCCCACTTATTTCTTCTTCTGGGTAATGAGGTATTGTGTCTTCACTTTACATGACCTCACAGCCTAGTGGGCTAGCACAATGTGGCCAGAGTAATGACAGCAGGGACGACTCATCAGACTAAGGGCGTGTCTACATGGAGTGTTAGTCCAGAACAGCTGATTAACTCCAGATGTGATGCTCTTATTCCAGCATAAAAGTGCCTTAATCCAAATTAGTTTAATCCACTTTATATGCCTTTGGTCAATTACAATGCACCTGGCTCTATATAGGAGTCACTTTGTGAACTAAATTACTTTGGACTTTGTTTAAAACTATGGTGTCATGTTGTTCTCCACTGCTAATTAGTGGAGCTTGTTAGAAAAAAAGAATTGTCAGAATTTACTGTTTTGTTTAAACTGGAACATTCTACAGGACTGTGTCAATTCTGACAAAATCCCAACAGAAACCAAGTACGTTTCCAGTGGACCTTTGCCTGGCAGGCAGGATTCCAAGAGAAACCTGCCTGGCTCCTTGGCAGACCATCTGACAGAATGCAGTGAACCCAGGCTCCCAGCTTCTCAGCTGCCTGGAAGCTGTGGGAGCCCCAGTTCCCAGGCTCTTGACTCCTAGTCAGGCAGGGCTGTTAGGGTCCCTGGCTCCAAGACCGCTCACCAGGTTGTACTACTGAGGATATAGGACTTCAAAGGCCTCTAAGTTCCCCAGTTCTAGGACAGCTCACTAGACTGCGTTAGAACTCAGTGGAGATCAGTATTTCTGTTTCACAGAGAATTTCAAATATGTTGGTTATCATTCCGAACTAGAATGAAATCTGATTTTGAAATAGCAAAATCCTCTTCAAAATACAATTACCGTTCCCCAACCAGTTCTGTATTAGCTGTCATGTTTCACCCTAGAGGTAAATGTACAGTAACTGCTAACAAAAATACTAGTTAATGCCAAATTCAATGATTGCTTCTGTGATCTGGACACCTGTCCATGAGGAACTGGGCTAGGACCTTTTAATTCATTCACAAAGGTCACCTTTCATTTTGATTTTTAGCATTTAAGGGAGAAAAGCAAAATGTATTTGCGCTCTGTTGCAATACAATTGTAAATGGCTCTTATTTACCTTGGACCAAAAAATGTCCTTTAAGACGCCTTAACGTGGCTTAGATTGTGCAAAACGCGGTATGCACTGGGATAAGTGTCTTTATTTCCTCTCCTTGTCAGGCTGTTACCTTGATCAACATACCCAGGAAAGGTGCAAAAGTAAATCAGGGCTGTGGAAGTGATCTCTTGGGTTAGATTGGAAGGGAACAGAAGGGAATTCAGAGGATTGCCATTTGGACAGAATAGGAAATCAGGTCCTTCTAATGTCATGCAATTTTAATACTGAAGGCTAGCATAATAAGTCATTCCATAAATCCATTGTTAACTACCAGCAGGACAAACAAATTACACTATCAGCCCATTATCTATAGTTCAAGCTGAATTCTGCTTGGTAATATAACTACAGAGTAGGTGACCTAAACAACAGGCATTCTGAGATAAGTTGAAGGAATTCAAAGCAGCACCTGTAGCTGTGTATTCAGCTGCTGTTTTCTAACCCTATTTTCCACTTGAATGTGATTTTTTTAAAACAAATCTACATATGTCCTCTGTAAACACTATTTCCCTGCGATCTATTGGGATTATTATGATATTTTGTATTATCACTAAGGATGCATGCACGCGCACACACACACAGACACAGACACACAAACCCCTATATACTCTATTTCTTAAGGGGAAATAAAGAACAGAATTTCCAAGTAACTCTAGTATGGTTTAAAATTAAAGGTATTGGATTATGACATTTTGCCTCTCGTAGATAGAATTGTAAAACTGTAAGCTCTTTATTTCTGTGTTCAATAAAACACATCCATACAGTTAAATCAAGATTGAAAGTCTTTTGCCTAGAAGATTAATTTAAGCCTCTGTGGATAAAAGAATGATCTTGAGAATACAGTATACTGATGTGTTGACAGCACCTCAGCACATTTCAGTGAGCAGGTAATTCCCTTTGATCCATGCAGGGGATATCAATTTACACTAGAAACTTTTGCTGTATCTTTTGGCCATACAGGCCCAGATCCTCAAAGGTATTTAGCCATCACGGGAGTGAGGGGCATAAACACCTCTGAGGATCTGGGCTGCTGTCTCTTGGCTTCTCTTTCCCATCAGTTGCGTACATGTGTGCAAATGGGAAATCACTGCCTAAGGCTGGGAGAGGCCCAACTTCTCCCTGGGCTGGTGATGGGCTCTGCCAAAGTGCCTGGCATGGCATCATGGTGCTGGGGACGAGGAAAGCCAGGGTGGGCTTGTCAGGGCCGGTGCAAGGATGTTTCGCGCCCAATCAGCTTAGGCGCCACAAGCCTGGGAGGTGGGAGAAGTGAAACAGCCACGGTGTGCTCAGGGAGGAGGCAGGGCAGGAGTGAGCTGGGGTGAGGAGTTCCCCTGCGTGCTGTTCCCCACTTACCTGCTGCAGGCGGCCCACCCCGCGCTCCCCTGCCCCAGCTTCCTCCACCTAAATGCCGGCGGTGACCGGGGAGGCCGAAGAGCCGGCCGCCGCGGTCGCTGCCAAAGAAAATGGCACCCCCCCAAATCCTAGCACCCTAGGTGACCACTTAGGTCGCCTAAATGGTTGCACTGGCCCTGGGGCTTGGTAGTAGGGACCTGGGCAGCAGGGATGGGCTGGGTGCTGTGGGGAAGCAGGTGCAGGTTGGCTCTGTGAGCTGCTGAGGAACAGCAGGGGATGGTTTGGTCCCCACCTCCTGATAGGAAGAGGCCAGGGTGGCAGAGTGTAGGGGCTGCAGTGGGAAATGGCCTGAGAGGTGAGCTCTACCTCTTGTACCTCTGGGGCCAGCTCTGCTCAGCACAGCCCCCGCTGCTACCCTGGCACCAGGCACCAAAACAGCCCTGAGCACAAGGGCTGGATGGAGCCCACACAGGGAACCAGGGTGCGGGACTTGGGCTGGGCGGGAATGGGTTTGAGAGGGAGGGCGTTCGGTGTGAGGGAGGCTGAGTCAGCTCAAGCCCAGGCCGGGGCTTAGCGTTAGAGGATGGCGAGCGCCAACTGTGAGGTGGCACTGAGAGAGAACCTCTGAGGCAGCACAAGCCGGGATGGGACTCAGGGGCAGAGGGCCACATGCCCAGGTGGGGGCCCTGGTCTTCGAAACACTGATGCTGCTCCAGGCCCTTAGGAAAGGGGGACCCCAATGGGGAGAAGTGGCAGAAGGAGGCCGCCCCAGCACTCGGAGCCACCGGCAGCTGGCAGAACTGTGCAGGAACCCCCCAATCCGGAGCATCAGGAAGGTTGGTGCCAGATGGAACAAGTGTCGCAGGCTGGACAGGGGGGCTCAGACCAGGCTCCCACATGGGGGCAGAGCTACGGGGCTGTAACAGAGGCAGGAAGGGATGGAAGTGCCGTGAGAAGGGGTGTGGGAAGCAGCAAGAGGCGCCGCCTGAGAAAGAGGAGTGGGTGGCCGAGTTGTGAGGCGACAGGAGGGGCAAAGGCAAGGCTGGAGCGAGATGGCAGGAAGCAGCTGGGCTCTGGCGGGAAGCTCTGAGGTGGCAGGAGCCAGAGCGTGGGTTGGGCAGGAAACAGTGACACAGGGCACTGAGGCAGGAGACGCTGAAGTTGCTGCAGAGCAGGAAAGGACAGTGCTGAGGGGGTAGGAGGAGGCTGGAGGCAAACCCAGAGAGGGGGTACGAGTGGAGGGAGGGGCTGGGCTTCAGGTGGGAAGCACTGAGGTAACTCGAGGAGGGAGGTGGGGAGTGTCTGATGGGGAACCAGAGGGCAGGGCTCCAGCCAGGCACAGAGAGTTCAGGGCACGAGGGGGGTTCACGTTCAGGCAAGAAATGCCAATGTCACTGGAGAGTGTGAGGAAGGTGATTTGAGGCAGCAGGCTGGGCAAAGACCTGAGGCAGCATGAGTTGGGGGATGGGGCTTGGGCTGAGGTGGGAAAGATCTGAGGTGACACCAGAGAAGAGGCTCAGGGCCAGGGTGGGAAAGGCTGAGGTGATGCTGGAGGGGGCTCAGGGACTGGGCAGGAAAGGCTGAGCTGATGTCAGAGGAGGGCTCAGAGCCAGGCTGTGAAAGGCTGAGGTGATGCTGGAGGCAGGGGCGGCTCTAGGTATTTTGCTGCCCCAAGCACGGCAGGCAGGCTGCCTTCAGCGGCTTGCCTGCGGGAGGTCCCCGGTCCCGCGGATTCCGCGGCACACCTGCGGGAGATCCTCCGAAGCCGTGGGACCAGCGGCCCCTCCGCAGGCATGCCACCAAAGGCAACCTGCCTGCCGCCCTCGCGGCGACCAGCAGAGCGCCCCCATGGCTTGCCGCCCCAGGCACATGCTTGGTATGCTGGTGCCTGAAGCCGCCCCTGGCTGGAGAAGGGGCTCAGAGCCTGGGTGCGAAAGGCTGAGGTGATGCTGGAGGAGGGCTCTGGGCGGGAAAGGCTGAGGTGACACTGGAGGGGGCTCAGGGTCTGGGCGAGAAATGCTGAGGTGATGCCAGAGGAGGACGCAGTGCGCGGGTGGGAAAGGCTGAGGTAACGCCAGACGAGGCTCAGAGCCTGGGCGGAAAAGGCTGAGGTAACACTGGAGGAGGGGCTCAGGGTTTGGGCAGGAAAGGCTAAGGTGATAGGTGACGCCAGAGGAGGGCTCAGGAACTGGGTGAGAAAGGCTGAGGTGACAGCAGAGTAGGAGCTCAGAGCCTGGGCGAGAAAGGCTGAGGTGACACTGGAGGAGGGGTTCAGGGTCTGGGCAGGAAAGGCTGAGGTGACAGCAGAGTAGGAGCTCAGAGCCTGGGCGAGAAAGGCTGAGGTGACACTGGAGGAGGGGTTCAGGGTCTGGGCAGGAAAGGCTGAGGTGACAGCAGAGTAGGAGCTCAGAGCCTGGGCGAGAAAGGCTGAGGTGACGCTGGAGGGGGCTAAGGGTCTGGGCGGGAAAGGCTGAGATGACACTGGAGGAGGGACTCAGAGCCTGGGTGGGAAAGGCTGAGGTGATGCCAGAGGAGAGCTCAGAGCCTGGGCGGGAAAGGCTTATGTGATGCTGGAGGAGGAGCTCAGGGTCTGGGTGGGAAAGGCTGAAGTGATTCTGGAGGAAGGCCTCAGAGCCTGGACAGGAAAGGCTGAGGTGATAGCTAACACCAGAGGAGGGCTCAGGGACTGGGTGAGAAAGGCTGAGGTGATGCTCGAGGAGTTGCTCAGGTTCTGAGTGGGAAAGGCTGAGGTGATGCTGGAGGAGGCTCAAGGTCTGGGCAGGAAAGGCTGAGGTAACACCGGAAAGGGCTCAGGGTCTGGGCAGGAAAGGCTGAGGTGACATTGGAGGAGGGGCTCAGGCTTTGGGCGGGAAAGGCTGAGGTGATTCTGGAGGAGGGGCACAGGGACTGGGCGGGAAAGGCTGAGGTGACGCCGAAGAAGGGTCATCTAAACACTGTGGAAATGCTCGTGTTTTTGACAATCTGCACTGATGTTAGGAAACATAAAATGTGTCAGTTCCAATGAGATTCTAAGGATAATTAAATAAAAAAGCTTTATCCAATTAATGGTGCAATAAAAGGTTTTTCACGGAAATAATGATAAATGCACAACTGATTTTTGTTAGGAAAACTTGGGACCTGATCTAATGTCTGTCTTCTACTATATCCATCTATTTCCAGCAGTTCCAAATACAGAAAGAACAAAGCATCTGAGAAGTGTCCGAGAAAGAGGAAGAAAAACAAGTCACTGAAGATGGAGGAGAAGGAAAGGGCCTCTGGGCACAGTAATCTCCCTATAATCAGATCTCAGGTCATGTAATAACACTATACGGGCACCTCGAGCCTTTTAATACCTTGAGCAGCGAGACCGCCCTGTAAGCAGGGTCCAGGTCTGTGCTGTTTTGTCCTTTTGACATTAGGCTCTGTTAGCTGGCTAGTGGGAGTGACTGCCCTGTAATCAAAAAGCAAGTCACCTCTCCCTTGCTTTTGAGGGAATTGAGCTCTTTAGTAACTTGAGCATGTGATCTCCCTGTAACTAGGGTCCAGGTCTTTGCCCACTTGCTCGTTTGGCATTACGCCTTGTTGTGGCCCTCTAGTCAGGATGACGACCCTGTAATCAGGGTGGAAGTCATATTCCTATTGCTTCTGGGGGATACTGAGCTCTTTGGAACCCTGAGCAGTTTGACTCACCTCCCTGTAATTCGGAGTCAGGTCTCTGCCCTCTTGCTGTTTTGGCATCACGCTCTGCTGATAATCTAGTCACTGTGACCACCTTTAATTGGTGCGCATGTCACACCGTTCTGTAGTATGGGAAATACGTAGCCTTTTCATATCGTGCGGAGCGTGACCTTCCTGTAATTTGGGGATAGGTCTCTGCTCTTTTGCTCCCTGGCTTTATGCACCTTTATCTTTCTAATCAGAGTGACCACCCTGTAATTAGAGTTGAATCCCTCTCATTTATCAGGGATTAGGGTTAGTTTAGGACCCTTGGGAGCATGACCGCCCTGTAATCAGGGTTCAGGTCTAAAATTGCCTTCTGTGATTATGCTGCATAATTCAGCTAGTCAGAGTGATGACCTTGTAATCAGGGTGAGAGTTACGTTTCCCTCGCTAATGGGAGCTAGTGATGTCTTTCTTTCTTGAGCCGTGTGACCTCCCTGTAACTAGGGTTCAGGTCTCTGTCCTTTGCTCATCTGGGATTGTGTCCTGTTCTCAGCCTGGTCAGTATGACTGCCCTGTAATTAGGGTGCAGGTCACGTGCCTCTTATTTAGGGAGGACTAAATTCCCCTTAGTGCTTTGGGCTGAGTGACCACCCTGTAAGTAGGGTTCAGGTCTCCTCCTTTTCTTTTTCTTTGATGTATTTTCCATTAATCGGCTAGCCCGAGGGACTGCCCTGTAAGAAGGTTCAGGTCCTTTCCCCTGTGGGTTGTTGCGCTAGTCACTTGGACCCCACCCTGTAATCAGGGTGCAGGTCTTGTCCCTGTTCCCTTTGGTTTTTTGAGGGGAGGAAGATTGGTCGAGTTTAACACTATGGGTCGAGTGATCTGTTGCCATGAGCTCTCTTTCTGTTCTGGGAAGTCCCCCTTTGTTTTGTATGGATGTGTTTGCGAGAGCACGTGATACAAGTGAGTGTGCAAGCTTTTTAATTTTTAGTTATTTATTTTTATTTTTTTAAGTTAAATCGCTGCAGCGCTTTTTCTTTACTCTTGTCAGAACTGGAAAAAGAGCTCAAAGTGTATTAATGTATTTATCCTCCTCCTCCCCACAAAAGGGAAGAGTAAGGGCTCAGATGTCATTTTTTAGCGCCTTGGACAGTGTGACCGCCCTGTAAACAGGGATCTGGTCTCTCCCCTTCTGCTCTGTTTAGGAAGAGCTCCTTTTAGTGGGCTGATGGCAATGACTGGCCTTTAAGGAGGACAATTTATGTCACATGTCTGTGACTCACAGGTAGTGCAGTATCCCTTAGTACTTGGGCAGCATAACCACCCTGTATCCAGGGTTCAGGTCTCTGCCCTTTATTCTTTTGCCACCATTCTACTTCAGCCAGTTGGTATGAGTTTTGACCCTGTAATTAGGGGAGAGTTTGTGTCCCTCTGGCTTCTGGGGGATATTGAGTTCTGTGGAACCCTGAGCAGTGTGACCACCCTGTAACTAGGGTCCAGGTCTTTGCTCACTTGCTCGTTTGGCATTACGCTGTGCATGTCACAAGTATCCACAGAATGGGACATATTGAGCCCTTTGGTACTGAGAGGAGCTTGACCTTCCTATAATTCAGGTTATGGTCTCTGCTATTTGGCTAATCCCAGTGACCACCCTGTAATCAGGGTACAGGTTGCATCTCTCTCTTGAAATCTTGGGGATTAAAACTATTTCAATAACGTGGGCAGCTTGGCCTCCCTGTAACTAGGGTTTAGTCTCCGAGGCCCTTTGGGTCTCTTGGCACTGTGCTTTCTTCACAGCCTGAGGTGAGTGACTGCCCTGTAATCAGGGAATCTGGTCTTGGCCCTCTGGTCTCTTGGCACTAGGCCAAGTGAGCCAACTAGTCTGAATGAGCACCCTGTAAACAGGGAATAGGTCTCATCAGACACTATTTATGGTGCCCCCATGTAACTGAGTCCAGAGTCCTGGCCCTTCACACTGGGCTTCCAACTTGCCTGGAATTCTGCAGCCAAGTCTCCTGCTTTGTTCCTCCGTACTGTGTCCAGAATCCTGGCCCTTCGCACTGTACTTCCAGCTTGCTGGAATTGTCGATCCAAGTTTTTTGCCCTGCTTACCTTGATCTTGGCCACCCGTCATTCTGCTGCTGTGACTGGTAAGCTGTGAAAGAAAGGGTTCTGTGTAACTTTTGTAATAAATCTTTTTTGTACAGTTTTCCTTTTTCCGTTAATTTTGATATTAATGTTTGTTAATTCTACATTGCTGTCAATCATCTAATTCCTGATGATTTTGTATGAAGAGTTTTGAACTTCTTGGTGCAGTAGTCATCAAGTAATTTGGAGAATTTGGCTTTTAGATAGGATTTATTTTGTAACATTCTTGTTCCTTTTTGCTTTCTGTGTATTGTGCTAATTTAGGGAGTCACCTAGATTTACTTTTCTTAAAATACATATTTAGTCACTTTTAGTTATTCCCCTTTTACATTTGAGGCTTGCTCTCTGCAAATATAAATTTTCATTTTTTATTCTGTACATCTGTCCACTTCATTGGTGCATTCCAGAGTTTGAAATGAATACCAGTAATTTGAAAATCAATCTTTTATTTCAGTAACTGAATCAGTACTTTTGTCTACTTCTTTTTTAATTTTATTTTGTACTGTCTTTAAACATTTAATATGTTTCTGTTATTTTTATCTAGAATTTCAAATGGCATTGTAAGTCTGCTATAACTGTCTTGCACACTCTTTAAATCCTCTCAAGAGAATTGGACAAAACAGAAACAGCCAACTTAAAAACAAGAAAAGAGATGCTAACCACCTGTGAAGAACAAGAAAGGAAACAAATTCTGAGAGCAAAGTATAGTTGTGTGATCTGTTTCAAAGGTAAATCATACTATAAATTCACATAACGAATATAAATTCATCTAACGTAGTTCATTAATAGATTTTCTTAAGCAATATTAAAAATTTATTTGCGACATACTTAACATGGCTTTAAAATAATATTTTTGTTTGCTCTTCAGGTTTATACAATGTCCAGCACCACAGTGTATATATCCATTGGAAGGATAAATGGAACAACTTGACTAGTATCTGTTACCTTTTGAATGCTGATTAATGTTAATAGACAGTATATAACAAACTCTGAAGCTCAATTACTTGTGGCACCACAAAACGGAAGAGTGGCGAACAGTTTCCTTCTATAACCTTTCAATTCAGTAACTACCTCTGCCACATCAGAACTGATATGTCATCTTATTTTATAATGATGTATGTCCTCTCAAATTGTCTTTTCTAATGAGTCCATAAAGCATGGTTTGTGCATCATACTTCCATATTCTGGTAGAAAAGCAGGATGTATCTTTTTTATTTAATTCAAGACACTTAATCTTTACTAGGCTTTCATGACATTGCTTGATGATTTGGGCTTCTGTTTAGCAAGAAGTCAGACTTATTTTCTTAAAGTCTCTGTTGGCTACAGAACAAAAGTTATTTGAAAATGATAGAAGAAAACTGAGATGTTGGGTGCGAGTGGCCACCCTGAAAAGCATTGGAAGATCTCTTCCAGTAGGCACACTATTAATATTTCTCCCAGTTCATAAGAAAGCCCATTTTTGATACCAAAATAGTACCATAGCTATGATGCCATATGGAATTTAACTAAGTTTCTACCTATCACCAATTAGAAATTGTCAATAGAACTTGTTATTTGCATCTAAATGTTGATTTCATGCACCTATGTAACCAATTATTTAAAATGTGTTTTACCAGGTGACTACCCAATTTTATGTGAAATAGTTATACACTTCTTAGAAGATGTACTCCTTTGACTTAAGTGTGTGACTTTTATACAGTTGGGAGACTAATGCTTTATGTACTTTTTGTTTTTACTAACAAGTTTGTCACTAGGCACCAAGGAATAATTGTGAATCTGTAATGCAGATCACACAAGCACTATAGGATCATAGCTTACTATTATTAAAAATAAATCATAATTTCCTACAAAGTACAAAGATGTAACTGAAGGGAAGGCATGTGTTTGTATTCTCCACTCATCCTCAATTCTCCGCTCCCCCTCCAAAAAATTCAAAAATAGTTCAGGTGGAAAGATTAACATTTACTCCAGGTAACACCTACCTTAATATTTTAAAGCTCTGTATCTCTCACACATTGCTAAAAACAAGCAAACAAAATTAAATGTTCTGGAAACTGGCAGTTACTTCCCCAACTTCACAACTTTCAAACACCTACTCTACTTCAACGGTCACACCAATCCAAGTGTGCCACACATGCAATTTTAACTTAGCACCTATTGTGTCAGAACAGTTAGAGTATATTTTGGTAGTTGTGTATATTGATGTACATGGTAATAGTGGTGTTTTAATGGGTTTTTATGCTTAGTAAATTAAGAGGATGTTCGAGGATGATGATGTGGATGTTTTATTTAGAGGTGAAATATTTTGTGGTGATGACTGTTTTTCAGGTATTGGTTTAGTGTGAATTGTTGAAAAATTTAGATGATTTTTGCATGTGTACATTGTTAGATGTACTTAGAGGGCAAAGTTGAGGTTGCCTGTTTGGTGCAATTTTATTGGTGTGAAAGTTAATTTAGAGTATGTGTTTGAAAGCCTTGAAGTTTGAATTTTAAGCTGTACAGGGATCCAGTACCCGCTTCAGTTCTTACTGTCATTCCAAATTCCAAAATCTGGGATGAAGATGACCTGGCAGAATAAAGATATCTCCAGGGACTTTCAAGAGTTTAGCATTTCTGCAGCTTCATGGAATTCCTTAAACCTTATTGAGCTTTACAAAGTGTAATAATTGTGGGAAACGTCTACTTCTGCCAGTTAAGTGTTGAAAAATGACCTATATTAAAAGATTTATACTGACAGTTAATTCTGTTCTGTACTAAGATGATTTTGTTAATATTTCCACTTTATGATGTGTGAAATGAATTAACTAGGTTTGACTATAGCTACTTGACAAAAGTTGGAATACTTCATGTTAAATTCATAGATTTAACTTTGACTGTCATATCACCTTACTTTGCTTTCTATAACTCCTTATTTAATTTATTAATATTTATGTAATTCAATTAATAAAACAAATTCAGGTATGGTCTCAGTTCTGTCTTTGGCTAAATAAAAAGGAATCTGGTAAACTGGTGAAGAATTTTTGTATCATTAATTTTAGTTTAATTATCATCTTTTTACCCTTTTTTGTGTGGTCATGGGAAGTAACTATCCTATAATGTTGCAAGTTTCATTTTTCTTTTGCATTACGCATTTTTTGGCAGACACCAGTATAGTCCCCTGGCAAGGTCCTCGGTGCTGTGTGCAACATTCCAGTTCAGAATTTATTCATTTTTTAAAGTTGATTAATATTTTTATATTTAATTTAATCTCATGTTTGTCAGAAATTAATTTTTACAATGTACAAAATTGTTAATATGCTGCTGCATGTGAGGAAGTGTGGTCTAGTGGTTTAAAGTGCTGGTTTGGGATTCAGGAGACCTGGTTTCTATTCCTGGCTTTGCTACTGCTCCACTGTCTGTCCTTGGGCAAGTCACTACACCTCCCTGTGCCAGTTCTCCCATCTGTTTAAAAAAAAGGCGGGGAGGGGGAGAGATGATTGTACTCATCTCATTTGTGAAGTGTTTTGAGAGCTGAAGAAAAGCACTAAACAGAATTTTTACTAAAAATGAGACTCCACATGGGTAGGAGAGAACTAGAGATTATCTTTGGTAAGGGTGCATAAAGATATAATTCACTAAGTAAGTATTAATTATGCTAATGCTGTGAAGAAAACTATCTTGGTGAATAATGAATTGAAACAGTCCCTCACTCTTGGCATTTGTTAATTAATTTCTAGCATACCAGATGCTTTTTGCCCCACTGAAATATGTATGGGGATGCACTTTGATTTATTAATCTTGCCGTATGATTTTTTTATTAAAAAATGGGCAACTTGAAAAGCAACTACTCAATATTAGATGATTGTTCACCCACTGTACAAAAAGTCTAAGGCAGGTGGACCACGGCCAAATCTGGACTGCCAGCTGCTTTTGAATGTACCCTAAAATATTTTTATTTACTTTTTATTTTCTCTGGAGTCTGGACCTTGACTATACCTTGACCAAGAAATCTGGACTGCGATAAAAAAAAATTGACAACCCCTGGTCCTAAAGAATGGCAAAAGCTGAAGGAAGCTGTAACTATATAGATGGGATTAAGGAAGAAAGTCTTAGTATTCCAACAGTAATTGCTAGAAGTTGGAGATGAAACAATTAAAGTCTTTGTAAAACAGGCACCCAAAATAGCTTTAATCAGCATGCAGAAGAAGGGGTTTCTAAACAGGGAGTCTTGCCACTGAATTTGAATCAGTTTGAATTTCACAATTTATGACGATCAAAACATCCTCCAGGGGGATCTGTTGGGCTTCACTAATGGTGGCCAGACAACTGCAGATGGCAAAGCCTGGGTCCTTGGTACCAAAGACTCTGGACTGGCCAACTCCACCTGCCCTGAATTACCGGGTTATTGTCTTCTCTGGTTGGACTGGCAATGAACTGTAAGAGGGCTACATAATTGATAGAGGATTTACACTAACTCAAAGTGGCACTGCAACCCTAGAGGCTCACGAATAATAGATTAATGGATGGCATCCTTGTTAGTAGGTCATGTCTTTTGCCCATGGACCCTCCTAGCAGGCAGCAAAAAGGGGACAGGGCAGGCAGAGAGACACAGCACTGGAACCATTTGAAATACACTTGCCCTGACCTTGGTGCTTATTGGGGACCTTCTCCCCTGTTCCTTCCTGCAGGCTCAGCTTCAGGCCTGCTGGTTGCAGCTCAGGGGGGTTAGGAAGCTCTGCACCTGAGAAAGACCTCACTGCCAGGGGTGGGGTAAGCAGAAGATTGAACTTTTAGCTGTTGGGTAGATGCCAAGAGATGGGAGGACTGTGCTGGGGCTCAGGAGGGATTGGTGAAGGAGCAGTGCCCAATCCTCATCACACTTCTTTCTAGCCATAGGAATACCCCTCACCCTTGTAGACATGCAATTAACTCAGCCTTACCTGCCCCTCTGCAGTAGGGTAATATTATCCTCCTGGTGTTACAGCTGGGGAAAACCGGGGGACTTGCCCAAGGTTATTAGGACTTAGACTCAGAATGGGATGGTGAAGGCTGCAATAGTGGGATGCCTTTGACACTGTAGTAACAATATTCCAGTAGCACTCAGAGGCCGCAGCCAAAATCAGGGCCCCATGGTGCTAGGCACTGTACAGACATCTAGTGAGAAACAGCCCCTGCCCCAAAGAGCTCATGCTAGAAACAGGCCAGACACAGATGGGAGGTAAAGGAGCATAATGGAGGCTAAATCTCAGTCAGCACAGAAGGTTCATGCATCACCAGCTGCACGTTGGAGGAAGAGAAAAGTTTCTGGCAACCACAAGGGGGCGTGTGCTTGTTTACAAATTCTAGATCTGGCTTTTCTCCAGCATTTTTGCAGGCCCAGGCCTGATCCTGAAGGCTGAGATGCTGAGAATCCATAGCAGCCAGGGGAAGAGGCAGAGGAAACAAACCTATAGGCAGCAGATTTTCCCCAAGCCAGTGAGAGCACCCCAGGGATCTAGAGCAAGCCGGCAATGCAGTTAGGATGACCAGACAGCAAATATGAAAAACTGGAACAGGGTATGGAAGGGAATAGGAACATATATAAGAATAAGACCCAAAAATCAGGGCTCTCTCTATAAAATCAGGACATTTGGTCATCCTAAATACAGTTGCCTCCCTCCTGCATCTGTAACTATGGAGCTGGGTTGTATTTTCCCCACACACCTCCAGTATGTTTCTTAGGGATGTACAACAGCACATCTCACCAACCCAGAGTCAGAGTACAGACACATGATCCATGAACTAGCATCTGTCACAGACATTTCGGTGCTTGCCCCCATTCAGACATCAGCTGGTGACTGATGGGCGGGAAGGAAAGCCAGGTGGTGGGGATTACATGGGAGCCTGTTCTGTAACAACCCCCTGCAGAATTGGGGTGCCTGGGCCCCACCCAGAGAGTGTGCTAATAGTGCTCAGTACTTGGCAGGAGTTGGGACGGTTTCTCTCAGGAGGGGATTTTGATTTTCTACTAGAACAGACTTATGCTCTCTCTCTCACACTTACATTCTCTGATGTGCTTCACATGCAGCCTGTGCTTGCATGGTCCGCATTCATGATACTTAACTGCCCTGAAAGCCATCCCTGCTTCCTTCCAAAGCACTGTGGTTTTTGGACTCCTTACTTCCTCTGTAAAGCCCACGGTCCTGCATGGACCAGGCAGACAGTGATGGAAGAGACGGATTAGGTCCCCTCTTGTTTAACTCCTTGGCCAATGCTGGATTGTTCTCTACTGACTAACTGCCCCAGCTCTGGTTACTTTTAAAGTGATTCAAGCAATAAGGCTCCCACCCTTTCTCTTGGGAGATTATCCCAGTTCCTCACCAATGGGAAATGCATCCCCCTATACTCTCTCTCCATTTTCATCCCATCTTCCCTCATTACCCCTCCTTGGGCAGCTGGAACAAACCCTCTCCCCTTCTTGTGGCTTCATCTTCTGCTAGGCACATGGGGACAACCTGAGAAATCAAGAGTTACACAGCTGCTTTACCACCCAGATCCCTACACCTTTCCATCACCGCTTTTACAACCACACAGCACCAGTGAGCTTGAAACATGGGTTTATTTTTTTAAAAAAAAATTATTTTACATTTTAACAGATTCTAGGCACAGAGCAGCAAAGTCTCTTACATGAATGAGGGTCCAAGTTTAAGTGCCGCTCTCCAGCTCTGGCTGCGAGAGACCGCACTAGCAAAAAAAATGGGCACCCGCATGCTGGGCATGCCCAAACATGCCAGTCAGGCAACAAATCATACAACTGCCTCATTTATCTGCATATACAAAAGTGAGCCAAGATTTGGGACACGACAGCCCAGGGAGAGAGAGGGCCAGATCCTCATGAGGGTTCAGCTGCAAGCAGCTCCTGCTGAATTCCAGCCACTTGTTTAAGTGGCTTAATGGGAGCTGTAGGATGCACAGCTATTTTAAAAATCTGCCCCCAACATATTTGTGCATTTTTCCACGCGCCGATTCTCTCATCTGCAAACATCACGAGGGGTGGTTAGAATCAAATCAAACTCCCCCTCCCGCACCATGTGGCTGTTTCGCTTTGCTCTGTTCCCTCCAAATCAGCAACAACCCTTTGGGGACAAACACTCAAAATGAAGAATGTGGGGTAACATCTAGAGCCCAGGAAGCCTTACCCATCCTGGTATCTGTCCCTTTAATGTGTGCCATGTGTCATTCTGGCCTCCCAGCTGAGCCACCTTTACAAGCTGTTTATATTAATTAAAAGTGAGATCGGATTTGTGGCTGGAGGCCACCCTGGGCGTGAAGGGGAAGACACTCTGGGATCTCTTGGCATAAAAGTCTATTGGAAACTAGGATGTGCTGTTCCAGCTAGCCACATGGGCAGCAGATGGGCAAGGAGCAGATATGAAGGGAGCACCAGCGATAGCAAGCAGAATACTATGGAAACTTGCTGGCTGCAGTCTGGGGCGGGTGTGTGTTGGGGGGAAGATTTAGTTCATTGCATATTAAAAGCCACAGCTTCCGTGTAACATGTGCCCTGTGCATAAGAGTGGCTGGCTGTTCAGTACCAGAGGATGGGCAGCAGCTTAACCTGACTGCATGACAAAAAAAATGCCAGGAGCTTCCCCTCTGTCTCCCGGTTGCTCCTCACACATCTGCCCCACTTGCACAGCCAGGCCTGGACTCGTCAGCCTGCAGGGACTCCCCAGCAGATTGCTGCAGCAGCATCTGCCCTGCTAAGGGCAGGCAGGTGGATTCGCACAGCTCCTGGGTCTCAAACCTGTTCCTGTTCCCTTCGCAGCCACCATACCAAAAGGGGGTGCAGCGTGCAGGCTGAGTCTTGTTAAAGAACCACTTCAAGGCGAAGGAGTGGCAGGGGCCTGCGTCTCTGTCCTCCATGCACACAGCTGCAAAACACAACAGGTATCAGAGGGCTCCTGATGCAGTCGGAGACATCATGGGGTGTTGCTAACAGGGCCAAACCAGACGCAACAGAGACCTCCAGAGGTAAAAGCAGAAGCTGCTGCAGCTTGAGCTGAAGAGCCAGGGCTCTCTGGCTGGGACTGCAGCAAACTGATATGCCCTGTGGATAGGCACAGAAGGGGACCTGTAACAGGCACTCACCGGGGGTTACACTTGCTCAGGCAGGCAGAACTCCCACTGAAGTCAATGGATTATCAAGGTCTGCAAGGCTTGGCCCACACAAGCTCACTTCATGCTGAAGGATCCCAGAGCACTGAAGGGGTTCACCTGAGATCACACTGTAGCTGGAACTAGAACCCAGGCTTCCTAGGCCAGGACCTTCTCCACTAGACCAGATTTCCCTCCATGCCTATCCCCCTGGAACCTTCAAACTCTGAGTTGGCCCATCACTGCAAAACACTGGGATTTCCCAGGAGATACACAAGGCTTACACAGGGAAGCCTATAGACCGTGTGCTCAGTGCCCTATTTCCCCTGAAAACTCCATGTGCCATCTATGCCAGGCTTCCAGACAGTCCCTCCTGCAGAGCAGCTCAGCTCACAAGAACCACTGTGAAGGATGCTAGAGCTCCACCCTTTCACAAAGCTTTTGCCTTGAGTCAAGTTCTTCTCTTCCCCAAGCCCAGCTGCATGCATACCTGTATCCAAGAGAATCACAACAGTCAGAGCATCACTACAAGACAAGTGGAGGGGAGGGATAGCTCAGTGGTTTGAGCATTGGCCTGCGAAACCCAGGGTTATGAGCTCAAGCCTTGAGGGGGCCACTTAGGGATCTAGGGCAAAAAATCAGTACCTGGTCCTGCTAGTGAGGGCGGGAGGCTGGATTCAGTGACATTTTGGGTCCCTTCCAGTTTGTGAGATAGGTATATCTCCATATATTATAACATAATGCAGGCTATGGAACCAATGCAGGATGATTCTTGCTTAAGTCGCTCCCCCTGCACCCAAGGATGGAGCAATCTCAGCCATTGGAGTCATGGGACATTTGGGCTAATCTTGTGCTGGCACAGAGTATATGGTGTATTAGACAATGGCAGCAGCACGACTGGGTTCTGAATCATGACATCTGTCAAAAGGTGAACTGCCCCTTTAAGGAGTAATTGAGGCAGGCTCACCTGTACCAGTTGTAGCCCCACCTTTCCAGGTGAAGGGAACAATTCCAAGGGGTCATGTTATGGGAGCATGTAGCTGAACTCTGGTTGCCCTTATATTGCTTAGCAGGCCAGGGTCTGAGTCACACACTCCCATCATGTGACCCCTTGGACTCATTCCCTTAACTGAGGAGGTGAGGTGGGGATACACCTGGCATAGGTGAGGCTGAGCCCCCACCCCCTTATGGAGCCAGCTCTCCCTATGAAAATAAAAGTCAGGATTGTCTCTGCTTGGAGCAAGAGTACATTAAAAGTCATTAGCACCTTGGCTGAGAAGCAAAGGTGTTGGGTATATTGAGGTAACTTCTTAAACGCATTAGTGGGTTGCGTCAGTGTTCAGTCAAAGCCATTCGAGACAGAGTTGTTATGGATTGTGAGGTGTTGAAAGCAGTTGAGCCACAGCTGCAATGGGCTTGGTGAGGCAGCATATAGGCAAGATAAAAGCTGTACAGCCAAGGAAAAATAGCGTGTGAGAACCAGAGTTCAGTCAAAGATAGCTGCGGTCCCACAATCCACTGCAATTCTGGCCCATCTACTTTGGAACAAACTCTGGCTCAGCCTTACAGGTGATGAAGCTAATTGAATTCATCTAGTCAATTGGTGCCATCTCCCCAGGACAGGTCCTTGTGCCTCCACACATCCCTCCCTGATACCAAACCATCGACAGTCACAGGCTGCCCCACGTACTTCGGTCAATGCA
Organism: Chelonoidis abingdonii; assembly: GCF_003597395.2. Lineage (NCBI taxonomy): Eukaryota > Metazoa > Chordata > Testudines > Testudinidae > Chelonoidis > Chelonoidis abingdonii. The sequence goes on along the minus strand of NC_133770.1, from coordinate 161,687,452 downwards.
CACGCGGATGCAGTCCTGCTCACTGTTGAACCGATTGGCATTGCCGCCACAGCCACCATACCAGAAGCGATTGCAGGAACCGGTGTCCACCCGGTAGTACCACAATAAGGAATAGCTGGTGCACTTGACGCCAGAGTCTTTGCCAAGGAAGCACGGATCTTCACCGTCCACAACACCTCTCACCTCACTGGGGCTGATGGTGGCTGCATCCATCCCATCTTGAGGCAGAGCATCAGGTTTGGAGACCCTGTTAAAGCAATCGACTCTTCAGTGACAGATCCAGATTGGCTGGTAAGGCTTCTAAAAATGATGTCTCTGAAAGGCCTGGTCAGAAACTCAGGTGATATTGCCGGGCCCAGATCTGGACTGGAGACTCCTCCAAGAATACCATGCAAGTGCTGAGATCTCACAGCAATAGTGCTACTGAACCCTCCCAGAAAGAGAGAACCAGTATGACACTGGCATTAGCTTCGGGCAGGTATCTGGCTGCCTCCAATAACCCCAGTGGTCCATTAATACCAAGTCTCACTGTATTAATGAAAAAATTCCAGGTGCCTGGAATGCAGCCTCAGCCCCTGCCCCACTCCAGAAATGGTGTGCTCAAAGAGTAAGGAATGTAAACACTCCTCTCAGCCACCTTTGTCAGCCTCCCGTCTCCCATTGTTCTTGCTGTGCTTGCAGCTCCTGACTGTTAATATGACAGCTCGTGTTCTGCTTATGCCCCTGCTTCCTGGAGCCAGTACCTCCTAGGAGTTGCCGATCTGGGGAGGGTGCTCTGCTGACTTACCCGGCTGGCTGGGCACTGGAGGCCACACCTGGAGAACCATGTTTCCCACCTCCCACCCCCAACAGTAGAGGAAGAAAATTTGCCATTGAGCTAGCCAAGTTGCACCAGCTGCCCTGAGTGCTGAGATGCAGGGGTTCCAGCCTGCAGTGCAGCCATAGGTAGCTTGGTCAAGGTACAGTCCCCTGCTGTGTTCCAGGCAGTTAAGAAGAGGGTCTAGGAAGGCAGGATCAATACATGCCATCCACTCACCTATCTGGGCTCACTGGAGGTGGAAGTGTAGCACTAGGATTGGTGGGGGAGAGCTCTAGCTCACACCAAGCACTGGCACGTTCCAGGGGACGCTGTCGGCTTTCCACTGTAAAACGCAAGCAGGTACAGAATGACCAAGGCCTCCGTTCTGCCTCCCAGCCAGTCCAGCCCCCTACCTTGTGAAGCTCACTGCCTTCCCTCTATAATCAGCCCTGGATCCTATGTCCTGGAGCACTCAGAAAGACTTTGTCCAAGTGTAGCACACTGGCTAAGTGAGTCACCAGCCCCTCTAGTGGCTGTTTCATATAGAAGATAATTGCCTACTACTGCCCCCAGCTAGCAGGGGTTACTCCCTTAGCTCAAGGCACACTGGCACATGCTGAGGGGAAGGATGTCCCAGAGTCAGTCCCTGCTGATGGGTCATTGGACAAACTCTCCTCTCTTTGTCCATGACTGCTGCAGTCAGTGCCACGGCTGGAGGATGAGGTGGTGCAGTGGTCTCAATGGCAGATGGGAATTCCCCCCATCCTCAAGCCCCAGCTGTCACTCACCCAGCAGGTTCCTCAGGAACCCCAGAACCATCCTCTCTGCATACTCCATTTCCGGCTCCTGGACTGAGCCAAGCCGCAGGAAGTGGTATCTCCATGCTGGGAAAGCCAGCGGCTCTGGCACGATCCCTTCCTGCCTGCCAGCCCCCTCCGGGCCCAGGGCTAGGATGAATATGGCAAATGCCCCACACTGGGCAAAGCGGGACAGTTCTGGTAGCGTCTCCTGGTCCCACAGGTCAGTTTCCCTGGTAACTACAGCAAAGAGCACCCGCAGCTTGTGTGAAGGGCTCTCCCGGAATGCTTGGCGCAGGGTCCATTCCATGGCTTGGCTGGCCGACATTGCTGCCTCCCTGGCAGCCAGCGAGAGCTGCAGATGCTCTTTGATTCTCTCTCTAGAGCCATGCTGGGTGAAAGGAAACTCCCACAAGGCCTCTCCAGAAGCTAGGTGAGCCCTTGAAGGCCCCGTCAGCAGCAGAGAGACACGGGCACCACTGTCAGGCAGCTCAGGGCGGGGGGAGATCTTCAAATGGTCCAGGATGCTGCTGAAGAGATGGGCGACTCTCCCCAGGCTCCCGACTGGCAGGGCAAGGGGGGAGTTATCCACCAGCAGAACCAAATCCAGGTCCAGCCCCAGCGGGTTCTGCAGCAGGGGCTCCTTCGTGCAGTTCCCAGGCTTGCATATATCTGGGGGGGTAGGGACAGAAAATAATGGCGCATCTTTCCTGAAGCAACAGCTGAAATACGCCCGCAAGCAGGAAGCTACCCATTGTGATCAAATATCAGAGGCGTAGCTGTGTTAGTCTGGATCTGTAAAAGCAACAAAGAGTCCTGTGGCATCTTATAGACGTATTGGAGTATGAGTTTTTGTGGGCGACGAAGTGGGTATTCACCCACGAAAGCTCATGCTCCAATACATCTGTTAGTCTATAAGGTGCCACAGGACTCTTTGCTCCCATTGTGATGTCACTTGTAGGGGGAAAGGAAGGGTGGTCTTGGGGGTTCTGGCTCTGGGCTATGACTCGAGAGATCTAGGTTCAATTCCTGGCTTTACCACAGACCCCCTGGGAGACCTTGGGCAAGTCACTAAAAGACTAGCACTGCCTTAGCTCTGGAGGGGAGGACAAATCCATCAATCTGTGGATGGCCATGGCTGGAGATGGGACACTACACAGGGATGGGCCAGGGCTCTGTGGTGCCACTGAGTATTCTCTCTCTTAGGAGCTTGGCTGGCTGGTTCTTGCTCACATGCTCAGGGTTTACCTGATCATCAGATATGAGGTGAGGAAGGAAGATCGGCAGTGACCTTGGGCGGGGGAGGGTTTGCCTCCGCTGCAGCATGCGTGCACTTGGGGGAGGCGCAGTATTTCTTACAAAGATCCCAAAGCACTTTCCACTGCTCCTGTCTCACAGCAATGAGCCCAACAGCAGCATGATAAGGGGGTATGCCCAGGTTGGAGTTGTAAGATGCAGAACTTTGCTGGCCAAAGCGGAAAGGAAAGGAGGAGCTCTGGAGCAGGGTCTCTAGGACATGGGGAAATAACAAAGCCTGCAGGTGTATCTCAGCTGGCCCAGGACTCCCTCTGGTCCTCTAAGGTTCATCTACCTGGCCATAAAACTGCAGCACTTGGGCTCCTTGGGCTAAAAATAGCAGTGTAGACACTGGAGCTTGGACTGGAGCCTGGGTTCTGAGATCCTCCCCAGACACAGGACCTCAAAGCCTGGGCTCCAGTCTGAGCGTCTACACTGCAATTTTATAGCTCCGCGGCCCAAGCTCAAGTCAGCTGCAGCTGTGCCATGGGTCTTTCGTTGCCATATAGACTGATTCTTAGGCTCTTCAAGCCAAGAGTCCCATGGAGCAGCAAAGCACCTTACCAAAGCAAAGTGTGCAGAGGAACACAGCTTCCCGAAGCGTCTCCATATCCCGAGACGAGTCTTCAGCCAGCAGCTGGACCACTCTGAATGTCTCGTCCATCTGGCAGGAGAGGTAGACAGACAAAGTGTAAATGAGGGGTGATTTGGCACAGTGGTCGTGATGGAAACGGTGTGCAAGGGGGCAGGCTCCAGAGCCCCAAAGCTACCGCCCAGCCTGGGAGAGCAGATTCTTCTTGCCCAACGGGGTCTGCTCTGTGAGTGGGGGAATGGGGAAGAGCCAAGGAACCACTCATCCAGTCCTACAGCCTGGCACCACAGCACAAGCCTGGCCACAGGGGCCTCCTGTTTGTTTACAGGCATCTTGGCTTTTGCCAACAGCTGCACATGAGACTTTGCACATGTCAATCGGGAGAGGTGCAAGCAATGGCACTCACCGGGCTGCCTGCAGCCCCTAGCCAAGCAGTTATTTACTAGGACACAAGCCTGGGGGATGTTCCTGAGAGATCAGGCCATGAACATATCCCCAAACATCCATGGAGATGCGCAAAGCCAGTGCATCACAACATGGCCAAAAGCCATTGGCACAAGGGGAGGCAGCCAGCTTACCCCAGAGGACAGTGTTTTAGAAGTGACAACCCTGAAGATCCCCCATCTCCGTGGGCTGCCAGCAGGAACCCAAGACTCCAGCACTCTTCCACTTGCGCTAAAGAGCTGGTAGCTCTAGTAGGTTCTTGTCCTGCCCTGGACCAGCCACCAGAGAAGGTGCAGCATGGGCTGTGCCAGCACTTTATGCTGGGTCCCCTCTGCATGTGCAGATAGGGGCTGTCCATAAGTTATGTTATGCAGTAGGGGGTGGATGGGTTCTTCATTTCATGCGACAGTGTGTTTGTTTCGTGACACAAGGGGGTGAATGGATGGGAAAATCACTTAAAAAAACCCCAGCATTATGTAATGTACGGCTGGCCCCCTACAAGGGAGATACCAGTTTTGTACCCTAGCCCAGCCTGCTCACCTGGAATGCCTGCTCCACTATCGGCAGGGAGCTGAAGGTTACCACCACTGGGACGATGCCAAGGGCCACATACTCCAGGGCAACCTTGCCAATGCCCTCCTGGGCCTGGCCCCGGCCACTAGTCAGGAACACCGCCACCTTCCTGCCCAGCAAGGCTGGCTTCACCCTTTTGAAGGTATTGCGGCCCACAAACCTCATGGCAGCAGCCAGGCGGCCCCTCTGGCTAGAGTGCACATAGGACAGGCTCCCCACCAGCTGCAGGAGCAGCCTCTTTGTCTGCATGTCGGTGAAGCGCAGCAGGTAAGTGGGGGTGGAGGCGTAGGACAGCAGGGCCACACGGGCCCCAGCAGGGCAGTTGCCCTGGGAGATGCACAGGTCCCGGAGCAGGAAGGCCAAGGCGTCTTTCATGCGGCCAAACTCAGCGGGAGTAACATTGGCGGACGTCTCTACCACCAAGGCCAGCTCAGTGGGGAAGAGCGGGCAGGCCAGGGAGTCGGGGTCTGCACAGAGAAGGAAAAGGTAAAGACCCTATGGCAGCCGGGGCTGCACATTGGAGCAGCACAGAGCCCTCTTCCTCAGAGGGCAGCGCTGCTCATTTAGAGAGTGAGCCAGTTACCACCACTAGCCAGGCAGAGAACAGGATGAACCAGCCATTACATCTTATAGTGTCCCTGCCACATCCACCCACCCAGCACATCCATCTCTCCCTGGCATGTTCACCCACTCACTATGTCCCTCTGTTCCTCCCACATCTGTCCATCTATCCATCCACCTCACCCACCCGTCTGTCCATCCATCCTGTCCCACTGTCCCGGCCACATCCATCTGTCCGTCCATCCAGCATGTCCATCTGTCATTCTGAAACTCCCAGCACCTCTGTCTGTCACAGCAAACTACGTATCTCAGGTCTCGGCTCATGCTGCTGGTTTCACTGTGCTTCTCACTAGCGCAGACCTCCCATCCCCAGTTCTGCCAGCTCCTCACAAAGCAGGCAGAGCACTTACCGCATCTCTCTCGGAGAGAGGCAATTAGTTCACAGGGCTGGAAGGGAGAGTGGGAAGCCAGGTCAGTTCTAGTTTTGTTTCTTGCCTTTTCTTTCCAAGCCAGTGGGGTTCCCCCTCTGCCTCCCCAGCTCTCCCAAGTGACACAGGGAGGGAGACCTGTGGGCCAGTCTGAGCTGACCCCAGAGGCTGTGATGCAATAGACCCAACTAGACCCAGGGTTCTCTGTGTGTTTAGGTCTTTTGCAAGCTCCTTCTGTCAAAGGGATGGGAGTCATTCACAGGACTGAACTAACAGAAGATCTTGTATCCTTGAGGTATTTCCACCAGCGGGCAAATTTCTGGGTGGTACTTACCCAAATTCTGCCCATAAACCAAGCTCCACCTGCATGTGATCATTCAAACTAATACCTTGTATGGTATGCTGCCTCTTCAGACTTAGATCCACCCACATTGTGTGGAGGGCAATTCTTGGGTTCCATCCACCCCACAAACAGCTCCCCCAGGTGTGGAGGAGCTCATGCAGACACAAACACCCAGCACACAACTGGCTGTGCTGGAGTATCTCTGCTAAGTCCTGCTCCATCCTGTCTCTCAAAGGACAGCCATTTCTACAGCTTCTCCTCCTGCTGGGATGTCTCATGGCCCTTCAGAGAGATGCAACAGCTCAGAAGGCGAGCCAGCTGCAGCCAGTACAGTGGTGAGAGTCAGGAGTAGCTGGTGCGGATTTAAAGGGTGAATAGCAACCTCTTATGGCAGGGAGCACCAGAGGGAAGAGGCTACTATACATGCCTGCGCAGCACTCCCCACAAGCCATCACATGCCTTTCCTGACCCACCTAACAAGCACACAGCCAAGCTAGCGAGACACTACATAACAGAAGAACCCCTTACCGTAAAGAGGGGAACTCCAGGTAAACCTCTCAGACCCTTGAAGCAGAAAGGAAAAATAGAGAACGAAAAGGCAGTGAGAAACCTTACTGAGAAAGCACTAGAGCAGTGAAATCACCACACACACACCCCCCCCCCCCCCAAGTACTCACTTAGGCAAATAAGATTCGCCCTACTGAGTGGGAGCATTTTCTCACCAGGGCCAGTCTCCTGCCTCTGGCAAGGGCCTATATCTAGTTCCTCAGAGGAACATACCTCTGATGCACCTGACCAATCAGGGCCATGCTGGACATGGGTTTCTTCCTGACCTTGGCAGGTAATCTGTTTATGCCCTGAAGCATGAGGTTTGATGACCCTTATCTCAGCATGAAGAGCTGGGTTATTAATAGCCAAAATAAATCATCCATACCTTTTATAAGCCCAGACACAGCTGCTGGCTGATTGTGCCCCCAGACCCACTTTTCTACCCCTCCAAATGCACTCCCACCAAGAAGTCCATGCATTGAGACTCTACCATCTCTCCTGGAGGTCCCACGCTTCCATGCAGCCCTTGGTTTCCCTTTCTCCCAAGAGGCCCCTGAAAGATCAGGGGCAATTTTAGAGACTCGCAGGTCAGCAAAAAAAAAAAACAAAAAAAAAAACAGCATACAGGAGAAACAGCCCCCGGGGGTAGCCCTTTGCTTCACAGGCAGGAACAAATGAGATCCACCAGCTAAACTCAGTCAGCAGAAAGTGCCATTCCTCCCCATCCCCACACTCCAGAGCCTGTTAGGTGCCATGTTAGCACCTACAGTCCAGGGCAAAGGGCCCCTCTCCCTAGGTCTGCACTTGGTAGTAGGAGAGTGGTGTATTTAGCAGAGTTGGATCAAAGATGCTTTCCTGTAAGGAGCACTGGCTGCTCACATATGACCAGCTGGGATTGCAGGTGGACATTAGGCATAGGGTGTGGGGTGAGGGTTAGGGCATGGGACTGGGCGGAGAGATGGGCATTTTTGTGACATGGCAGACTGTGTATAGGATGGATCCATCCTGAGAAGGAAGCCTGATTTGTATCAGAGGCCATGGCAGCACTGTACTCACCCTGGATCCACGCAGGCCTTTCCAACCTTTGTCCCCCCTGGCACCTTTGTCGCCTCTTTCACCCTGAGAATAGAAGGAAATAGACAGCAGGGTCAGGCACCAGCACTGGGTGTGAGGAAGCCACTGCCTGTCCCTTAGGACGTCCCTCACACCCCACTTATAGAGATCCTGCATAGCAACCCCGCTGGTCTCCATCCCTCCTGTCCCCTATGCCCTCCATGCTAACCTTGCCTGCATGGCCCGTGCTGAGCAACAGAGAGTCGCAGCTGGCAGGTAACACGGAAGCGCTGCCAGACTCTGGGTAGTTATCTCTAGTCCTGATGCAGTCACCATGAAACGACAATGCTAAGCAGCCGCCTTCCTGCTGTAGCCACAGGCTGATGGCAGCAGCTCTTGAGCAAAGAGGACACCGCTGGCTCTCCACTCACCTGAGCACCAGGGTCTCCATGGCCTCCACGGGAGCCCTACACAAGAAAGCAGGAGAGAGGTGAATGCACCTAGGGAATGGATCCCGGCAGGAAGCGAAGCTAAGTGGGGCCCTTGGATCACAGGGGAGCAGGCAAAGCTCACGCTGCATAGAGTCACAATGGAGAGGTTGGAATTCAGCAGTGTATAGGGATGGAGGCTCCCATCTGCAGTCAAAATGCCACGAGGAATGGGGGTCCTCCATGAATCCCTCAATCACCAGCCCAAGCCTTTGGAATAAGCACCTTATGCCCACAGTGACCCTTGGCTAGTAGGATCCTAAAGCTCCTTACACTCCACACTCAGGAACAGCTTCCCCTGGTGCTGAAATGCAGTCAGCTCTGCAGCACACAGCAACAGTTTAGGGCAAAGTGAAGAATTCCAGGCTCAGGGTTGGTTTCATGATTTCAGTGGAGCAACTGCTCATTTACACCAGTGTTGGTGAGACCAGAATCAGGCTCAACAAGGGAAGTGCGGAGAGCAAGGGGGTGGGGAGAGGAGAATGGACTCTGCCCATGTGGGGTTAATGCTGCTGGTTTGCTGGCAGCAGCGATTACCTTTGGGCCCTTCCTTCCTGGAGATCCTCTTTTATCACATCCATTTTCCCCCTAGAAAACGCACATAATTACTGTAGGACCTGCACATACCTCTGTCCCAGCTCAGCCTGAAAGCACCAGCCTGTCCTGTGAATTTCCCTAGTTTGCTGGAGGTCTGCATGGGGACAATCAAATTGGCAGGATGGGAACATATCGCAAAGTGCTCTGGAGATCCTCTCCCAGGCACCCCAGACCAGGAATGGAGGTGACTTTTCTTTCTCATGCATCCCCTCGTTAAGGGACAGATGGAGCCATACCAGGAGCATCTTCACCCAACACCCAGGTCCTAGGTCCCTCTGCACTGGTGCTGGGTGGCTGCAATGCATTTGGGAGGAGACTCCCACTGGAGTTCCCACAAGTCATTTGGGTCTCAAAGTGGGAAGAGCTGGGTCCTGAAGAGGAGCGGTGGGAATCTTAGCTCCCATCTCTGCAGTGGCCTCTGGCCAGGACTTCCCGTTCTTGGATGCTTGGCTGACCAAGTCCAGCACCATGAGAAATATACCTGCTCCAGAGCAATGCCAACGTTCCTCGCACCCAACTCACCAGTGCCCCCTTGGTCCCCAGAGACCCTGTGTTTCCCTTTTCGCCTCTTTCTCCGGCCTGCCCCTGGAAGAGAAAGAAGCCTGCCAGCTCAGGGGAAGTGCTAATGGACCAACAGGGCTGAAAAGGGGATGCTGTGCCCAGGTAAACCTTCAGGGGTGGTGATGAGAAATTCAGGAGATTCCCCACCTGATTCCAGATCTAACTAATGCACCTCCTTCCCCCCTCCCCAACAAACACACTCGTTGGGCCAGGGGTAACATTCTTAGCTACCAGGAAAGGGCTCTGCAGGGCTCTTGCAAACAGAGCCGCACCCAATAGTCAAGAGAACCTGTGGGGAGAGATCTGCAGCATGGCCTTGTTTCGCAATACACTGTGATCTCACTGACCTTCTCACCCGGGGGACCAGCAGGGCCGGTGTTTCCTGGGGAGCCCACATCTCCGGAAAGCCCCTTGGCAAAAGACAACGGTAACTCTGAAAACGGATCTGGTACCAGGACATCCAGCTCCCCGGCATAAGAGGAACTAAATATAATGCCTTGGGGCAATGCCCGGCAACTAGCTCAGCTCACTCCACCTGCTGGGGTGATAGGCTGGGACATGCAAGGAGGACCCACCCCTAGGAGGCATTGGCAGAGCAGGGCTGCCTGGAGGCTCGTGTCACTAGAACCGCATCTGGTGTGGACAGGGCAGTCCTTAGGGCCATTTTCCAGCAGAGACAGGGCCCTGTGGTGAGGAGGCTCATCACTGGCAAAGCAGATGCCCTGGAGCCTGCAGCAAACACCTGTGTGTCCCCGGGGAAACATGAACAATGCAAGGGAACCATTTAAATCACAGAGAACACACTCTGCCCTCTAACACCATTGGGCCCCTGCTGGGGCTGGGGGATGAATGGATGGATCCCAGCACTGGAGGGACTGAGCAGAAGCACCACTCCCTCATTTCACCATCCTCATCTCTGATCAGCTGTAAAGCAGGGGCAGTCGAGAGCCGGCACCTGAGCTCCACGGCACCCCGGGTGACCTGCGATTCCCTTTGTCCCTCTGAGACCTCGCAGCCCCTGGAACATAAGCAGCAGAGGGAAAAAGAGATGCTCCAAGTGCAAGCTCAGGAAGACTGTCCTAGGCAGGCACCCATAGGCGGATCCAGCTGGCCTCACCTGTGCACCTTGGTAGCCCTTCTCCCCAGCAGTGCCTGGAGCACCTGCGATGCCCCTCCTGCCCTATGGAGAGACCAGGAAGAGTCGGTCTGGATGCAGCCGAAGGACCAGAGTGAAATGTCTCACTCCTCCCTCCAGGAACACCCTGCAGCCAGGATGCACCAGGTCAGAGAGTGCCAAAGGCGGGCAGCTGGTTCTGAACAGGCCGAGATGGCCTTTGTTGGGCTATTCCACCCACCGAGATCCAGAGGGACTGAGTCTGCCATGCATTCAGGCATTGAACCTGGACTCTGTCAGAGGATTCCTCACTCCTAAAGCTGCCAATCTAACCTGACCTGGGGTGGAAAAATCACCCACTGGCTCTGCTAGAATGTGTTCTTTGGAAGGGATGAAAACTCCTCCAGGGACCTGCAAAGTGGCCCATTACTACCCACTGTAGGAGTGTGGGTGGGGCTTGCTACTGGTGCACACTGGCCTCGCCAACAGGTCCAGTGTTTCCACCTGCTCCAGGGGAGGTGGGGGAGAGGAGAAACATGTGGGAAACAATTCCACCAAACAACAAAAGCTAGCCGGGAGAGATTCCAGGATGAGCAGGAGGGCTGGAGTCAGAACTCCTGGGTTCTCTCTGGGAAGCTGTGTGGATCAGAGGAAGGGAACTGGGAGCCTAGGTTCTAACCCCAGCAATCCCCCCAACTCACTGTGACCTTGGGGAAATCACTTGCCCTTGGGCTTGTTTCCCCATCTGCAAACTGGGGATAAGGATATTTCCCTCCCTGGGGGCGGGGAGTAACAGGGACTCATCGGTTCTCACCTGGGCTCCTTTCTGCCCCTTCAGACACGTGCTCTGGGGAGAAGACAGACATTGATTCTTTACTACACAACCCAGCCAGGCTCACACTATGCTGGAGGCCAAAGCTACCCCAGCCCTCGCGGCCTTGGGCAAACACTGGGATACTAAGAGAGAGAGAGAGAGAGTTTCAACAGCCAGTTCTGATCCCAGGGCCAGACTTTGGGGGCTGGGTGCCTGTGGGAGCTCTCACCCAGCTCGTGGGGTGCCATTTGCACAGCTCAGCCCTGACCCCACTTTGAAATCTAGGGCTCAGTGGGGAGCTCTGCCCAGTTCTGGGATGACAGACCTCCATGGGGCAGGAGAATGCATGGTATAAGTAAAGACAGGGAGGGGCTCTCCAAGAGGGGACCCTGCCTGCAATTATACCAGCTCCCAGCAGGCAGGAAGCAGGCTCCAGAAGCTGATGGCAGCTCAGATCCTGCAGGACCATCATGGCTTTACTGTACAAGCTACAGATCACTGCGTCCCAGCTTCCCCTGCCCCATGGAAACAGAACAAGGAGCTAAGCAGATGGGCCTTGACGTCAAACACACATGCTAGGGAAGGGGCCAGCTACTTTCCCTACTTTCACCTGGTTAGGGGCGGAGGTCTCAGTGACCTGCTAATGGTCAGGGTTTGGGGGTATCGGGTGCTGGGGGAAGTTCAGGGCACAAGGGGCTTAGAACAGGCACTGGACACCCCACACAGGATGAGCGCAAAACGTACCGGATTTGCAGTTGGCCCCTGTGACCCAGGTGGCCCAGGGCTGCCCTCTGGTCCTGAGTCCCCCTGTTCAGAGAAGGGAACAGAAAGAGAAGCAGAACAAAGCTGTGAGAAATGGTCTGGGATGAGAATGTCCAGTTTCTGGTCTGATTGCACCAGGGTCACAGAGCCAGCTCACTACCTCCTGCAGACCCCAAGTGGGGCAGGCTGCAGACTGGGCAGGGGTTCCGCACTGCCACCTTGCCTGCACAGCCCCTGGTTCTTTTCCTTTGTTAGGCACAGGGAGGTCTCCCCAGCGAGCTCCCTCTCCCAGCCCCTCACCAGGAGCCCAATTCTCCATTGCACTGCCCTGTGCTGCCATTTACACCAGTGCAAAATCAGCACCGTGCTCTGTTGTGGATGGTACCTAAGGGGAGAACTGGCTCCCCTGCTCTCCAGGGGGCTCTCCGACCCCATTGCACCATTCAACAGGCCCTGTGGATGCCTTCCCCCGAGCATCCCCAGCCTCTGGATGGAGCAGCCTGGGGGAGGAAATACCTCACCATTATTATCCAGAGAACTCCCCTTCTCCACAAATAGCACTGATCTCCCCCAGCTGTCCACCTTGCACCTTTGCAAATCTACCAGCAGACCGCACTGTCTCCCCAAAGAAAAATCCATTCATTGGCCATCAAACACAACCTAGCGGCAACACAATACACCAGGTGAGGGCCAGGAAGAGAAGATGAATGCCCTGCACCAGGGAAATTGTGGGGAGCAATTTCCAACCCAGGACCTCAGCCAGCATTAACATTTCTACTATCTTCAAAAGCTCCAGGATGCTTCCTCTGACCAGCCACTAGAAGGCAGGATCTCTGGCTTACATCTGTGATACTTTCCAGCCTGAGCCTGCCTCAGCCTGATGAGTCGTCCCTGGGCCAGTGTGATGAATCAGATGCAATTACCTGCTGGTCTTGTGATAGGCCCCAGGCCATTCAACCAGGGTTCAACCAATTCACAGGCAAGAACCCACCCAGGTGATCCCAAGGCTGGTATTGGAAGCAGGTTCCTATTTGCTCAATGACTGGGTGCATTCTCATTGCTAGCTGGGCCAACACGCTGTCCTGGCTCCTGCTCTTGCCTGTACCTCTTCCCACTGGCTGCTTGGCAACACTGAAACATCTGATCCTGCAGAAATTGCTGCCAATTTTCACTCTTGTCAGACTCTCCTTATTGAATTGCCAGTGCACCACTCTGCATTTTCTTTACAGGTTTCCCAGCCAAGTACTGCCCAGGTCTGGTTCTGTTCAGCTTGTGACTCTGAATGGAGTATGGCCCAGGATACTACAGCTGCCACCTTTTGTTTATCTGGACTTGGAGCAAACAAGGCTGTCTAGGAGCATCTGTTTGGGGTCGTTAATGGCTGAGAGAGTTGGGATGGCTTCATTGCCATTACCTGGGTGCCTCTTTCTCCCTTCCTTCCGGGGGCTCCATGCTCTGTGCTGCTTCTCCCAGGATTTCCCTGTGGATCAAGGAATCAGAGGGGGTGAGCCCACACACTGTCCCATCCCCTTCCTTGCCAGTGAACTCAGCATTCATTTCTCCCCTTAGGCTCTGAAGCCAGACTCACTGCCTAGAGCAAGATCCAGCTGCAAGTGGCAGGGTGGCCAGCGTGGGGGATGTGCCCACTTGGCCCCAGTCTGTGACTCTCTGGAATGGCAAAGGGGATGCTGTCTCTGAAGATGGGCATTTGGGATTAACATGTCCCCTTTGCCCACCAGGGATTCCAGCTGTGTGCTCTGCAGCCCTCCCCTCACACTTTGCTTTTCTGCTGGGTAAGACAGCTTGGGTGAATTGAGTGCTGGTGGAAGGGGCCAGATTCCCTGCCCGAGGTGGGGAGGGTGAGTGGGGGAGAAGGTTTGTGTATGTATTCACAGGGCATAGGCAAGAGTAGAGCAAACTCCCCCCATACAGCTCCACCAACGCACCCCAGCACAACTCTCAAAACCACCCCATTTCCTCTGTGGCCCAGCCAGCCCTTGGCCTCCCCACTGAGGCTACCGACCAGTGGGCCAATTAGTGCCAAATGCCACGGTGATTTCAGGGGCTTAGACTGAGACCCACCAAACTCATTGCCCACAGGGTCTGCACTACAAGAGCTAACTCCCCCCAATATTCCCACACACTTACAGCATCGCCGGGGGGTCCTGGAGGCCCTGTATCACCACGGAGACCCCGGGAGCCTTTCTGCCCCTGGATCAAGGCAGGAGGAAGGGGTTAGCAGCACAGAGCCAGCAGGCATGAATGTCAGAAGGGTTGGGAAGTGCAGGAGTCTATTGCTGAGTCAGCATTACCGGGGCACCGGCTTGAAGGTGAGTGGCTGTCTGGGAAGCAGCATCACAATGGGAGTTGGGCCGCACAGAGTAGCGTGATGCTTGGATCAGGGGTGTGAGGTCACGATGCTATAGGGCTGAGGGAGGTGGGCACGGGACCATCTCCTCCTCCTGGGGTTTCTTTACCCACTCAGCCTTGCTGCCCACTCACCTGCCTTCCACAGGATCCTCTTGTCCCAGGATTCCCAAATGGGCCGGCTTCCCCCTGGGAATGAGAGAATCCAGGAAAGGGGTGAACCCTTGCTGTGCTTTAGTCATTGCTGATGCCCTCTAGTCTCCCTGGGGGAGCTCAAACGATTGATAGTTGGGCTCTAAGAGCTGATCCTCTGCCTCCTAGTAGGGGGAGCTCCAGACCGAGTGCTCACTGTGTGCTGCATCTTCCCCTCAGTGCCTGTCCCACAGAGGCTAGGAGATGCCAGCAAGAGGACAGAGGGCATGAGCCAGAGCTCACTGAGATCCTGGCCATGAATTTCACAGGTTCTGGGTTGGAATTATAGCTCCAGCCGCGGAGGCTGGTGTCATTCACCCTTGAGAGCCTGGGTCTGCTCTGGCAGAGGACTGTCATTTCTCCAGGAGCTGTGGAGGTTAATAGGGTGGATTGTTTTAGGGGACACACAGCGAGTGCGGCCCAAAGGGGGTGGCGCAGGGACCTGGGGCTGCCCAGCTCTGCTGCAGGATATGCAATTGCACAGCTCACCTTCTCCCCAGGGATGCCATCATATCCAGCTTCCCCGGGAGCTCCCTGGAAAGAGATTTGTAGTTGTCTTAGTCCTGGATGCTACCTGGGACCTGTCTGAATAAACAGGCACTCTGCAGCAGGCCCAGGAGCAGCTCATGTCCTTCCTGGCCACCAGGGCTGCCCAGAGGATTGAGGGGGCCTGGGGCAAAGCAATTTCGGGGGCCACTTCCATAAAAAAAAGTTGCAATAATATAGAATACTATATTCTTGTGGGTGCCCCTGTGGGGCCCGGGGCAAATTGCCCCACTTCCCCCCCCCCCACACCCCCCTCTAGGCGGCCCTGCTGGCCACATCCATTAGGGCCAGGCCTTCTCAACATTTTGCATCCTAGCAGAAAGGATGCCTTGTGGACACCTCCTCTCCCATTCGAGACACCTCCCCTTCTGCTCTTCATTGTCCAGCCCCTCCTTCCCTGCCATTCACCGCTGTGCAGCCAGGATCGACAGGGAAACACCAGGCACTGAGGGGCCCGCTGCTCCTACCAGTTTTGCAGGTAGATATTTGGAGGCTGGCAAAAAGTACGGCTCGGGGTGTTGGCCTTCCATCTGCCTGGGATGGCGCAGATTCCCTGGCACACCTGCACTGCCTGGTCCCAGTGGAGTGCACCTGGAGTGCCACATGCAGGGAGATGTTTAGGGAGAGAGCATGACTAGCAGGCCTGGCTATTGTGGAGATGAGCCACGAAGCTGAGTCCTGCCATGCTCATCTTAAGGTTTGCTCTACAACGTAGATGGTATTTGCCTGTTAGATTCTACATGCACACCAAACAGTGAGGCCTCTGTACCTGCTCTCCAGGGTATCCCATCAGTCCCTGAAGCAAGACAGAGAGAGAAAGTCAGTGAGGTGGACAAATCTTCAAACCAAAGGGAAAGCAGCTGCCAAGGCTGGGTCTGGCATCTTACCTTGGGTCCACACTGGCCTGGGCATCCCTGGTTTCCCCAGCTCCCTGGGAGCCCCCGCAGTCCCTGCTCCCCCTGGAATTTGGATTGGAAAAGAGAGACCTTCAAGCACTCCAGTGAAAAAGGAGGCTTCAGAGATAAGCAACACATACATCCCTACAGAGATGAGTGGCTGGGAGTCCCTCAGAGCCAGCTTTGTCTAGCTGTGGGAATGTCTAGGGAGTATAAGCAGGAGTTGCAATGGGAGAACACTGAGCTAAGGAGAATCCAGGCTGGGTATAAGGAAGCTCTCCCTAGCAGTGAATGCTATTTGATTGCTCATGGGGCAAGTGTGAGCATGGGACGGTCCAGTGCCATTGGGCAGCGGACTCATGGGCCAGTGTAAGCATGGAAAGCAATGGGAGCCCATGACGTGGACTTTAGAAGTAGAGTAGATGAATCTCCAGGGCACAATCCTGCACTGGCCCATGAGGGACAGAATTAGATGGGTTCTGATTGATCTGTTCCACCTCTGGCACCTGGGACTCTAGCCTGCACTGCCCAGGGGATGCCAGAGGCAGCTGGTGAGAGGGCTATCTTCAGCTGGTGTGTGTGATGGAGTAGGGGCTGTCTGTGTGGGGAATGGGAGAGCAGGGGAGGACTTTAGGGGATGGACCATACCGGAACCTGTAACCTGAGCTAGGTAAGGGAGGGGAGAGGTCAACACCTTTGCCCGGGAAGGAAGACAAAGGAGGGGGCTGGCAGGAGGGAAGGAGTTTTTAGTTTGGGTTTGGGGGTGTGTGGGCGGAATTCAGGGTATCCCAAGCTGGGATCCAAGCACCCTGAATGCCCAGAAGGACTCGATTGAGGGGTCCTGACTGTGCCTGTAAGCTCTGCTGTAACCTGCGTTCCTGTTGTCCAATAAACCTTCTGTTTTACTGGCTGGCTAAGAGTCACTGTGAGTCCCAGGAAGAGGGGTGCAGGGCCAGACTTCCCCACACTCCGTGACAGTGGGATACTTACAAGTGTCAGCTCCAGCACTATCCCCAGGCTTTATGATTGCTGTGGTTTCTGCTCGAGCTGTCCTGCTGCCACGAAGCTCTAAACAGGGTGTGCAAACTCCAGTGTCCACACCTGGCGTGATAAAGCTATGCCAGAGCCCCCACCCCATGCTGTTTCGATCAAAGATGCGGGGAGAGGATCGGGTCTTTATGGCCGGCGCTTTGCTCACCAGTACATGCCAAGGGCCATGCCCAGCAGCCTTCCCACCTTGTGCACAGAATCTCTGCCCTTGAAAGAAGATATCGGCCCCGATTTATGTTTGTGGGGTGCATCCCACACACCCCATTTCTACAAAGTGGGCCCCACCCTGGAGTCAAGGAGCCTAGCAACAGCCATCCCTCCACTGGAGATTTCAGAAACAAACAACAGTTCTACTCACGCTGTGTCCATAGTGCCCGTGGTCTCCAACCAGCCCCTTTGCTCCTTTCCTCCCCTAGAGCCAAGACAGCAGAACATTTGAAGTCAGCTCCCCTGAGACACAGCCTACACCACTAGCTTCCAGTCTGAGCACTCCAGAGGAGAACAGTCAGTGGCATCAGCTCTGGGCTCACTCCCCTCCCAGTGCCCAGAATGCTAGGACCCGGCAGGACATAAAGTCCCAGCCTGTGAGCCCCAGACAATACAGGGGAGCATCAGTGCAGAATTATGGCAAGCGCCTGAGGGCAAGCTCTGCACAGCTCCTATCAGCTCACTCAGAGCGATCTCTTTGGCTCACATGGTGGTGCCGCAGCTTAAGAACTGGGAGGGGTGCGGGTCTGGGTTGAGTAACAGCTGCGCTGTGTGCAGCTGCCTAATTGGGGATTCAACTGAAGGGACAGTAGTGATCTAGTGGATTGAGCACAGGGCTGGGAGTCTTGGGTTCTAGGCACAGCAGAAGAGTGCATAAAGCAAGGGGCTTAGGAATCAGGACTAGGTGGGTTCTTTTCCCAGCTCTGTGCAGGAGTTTGAGAGTCAGAGCCCCAGAGTTCTAGTCTTGACTCAGGGAGGGAGTTCTCTCATGGCTAGAGCAGAGGCGGTGGGAGTCAAGGCTCCTGGTTTCTATCCTCAGCTCTGGTTAGAGCAAGGTACTGTGATTCAGGATGCCTGGGTTCTCCAACCCTGGGATGGAGTGCAGTCTAGTGGCCTTGGGCAAATCACTTCACCTCTGTACCTCAGTTTCTCCACTAGTAAAACAATCATGTTTCTAAAGTGCTGTGAGATCTCCAGAGGAAAGCACTCAGAATGGAAGAGCTAAGAATTAATCACTATGACTCAGTGGTTAAGACCAGCTTCAATGTCTGGTCACTCCATTTGACACAACATCAGATGATAGAGCTCGGGCAACATAGAGGCCAAGTTGACAAGGTCCCAGCTGTGTAGGGACCAGCCAGCTGGGTCAGACAACATAGGCCCAGCAAGGCCAATAGGAATGGAAGTTGGAGACACCAGAGATTTATCCCAACTGGAAGGGAAAGAGAACATTCTAAACTCTTCTCAGAAACATAGAAAACAAAAATCCCCTTGTGCCTTTATATCATTCCCCCATGCTCTGCAGATCCAGATGTGCAAACATCTGGCCTCATCCTGACTTCTCAGACCGGTGAGTAAGTGCAAAAGGCATGTAGCTGGGAATAAGCACTTTCCTAGGGCTTGTCTGCACAGGGTGTTTTTGCACCGGCAGCTCTGTTGGTGTCACACCACCAGTGCAGATATGCCGCAAAGCCGTACAGAGCAGTTTGCACCCAAGCATGGTTTGGAGCCTCATCTCCAGGAGTCGCTATTTACACTGATGTGGCACCTGGATAGTGGAGCTTTGCACCAGTGTAAAGAAACCCAAAATACAACGCCTGCTTCATCACCTCCATGCAGAGTGGGGGGGTGCAAGTTGTGAGACACAGCCTCACAATCCTGCTAGAGCCTGGTCCAAAGCACTGGAAGGGAACAGCACAACCCCTCCCCTCCCCCCCCGCAAAACAAAGGCTGCACATGACAGCCCTGCATGCAGCATCAGGACCAGTGACCCACAACAAGCACTTTACCTTACGCCCTGGAATGCCCAAGGGGCCTCGCAAGCCTGGCAATCCAATGCAGGTGCAGGGGCATGGGTGGCAGCACTTCCTCTCCGACACAGCCAGCTGCAGCAGGACAGAGAGCATCAGCATCACAGCCAGGATGACCCGGAGAGCGAGTCCCCTGGGGTCTCGTGCAAGGTGCCAGGGAGCTGCAGGCTGACACAGAGCAAGTGACTGACCACTGCTAAGAAGACAAGCCCAGTCATCAGGCTTCCTTTGCTCAGAGCAGAGGAGCTTCTGTGCAACCCAGACAGCTGGGCCAGGGATGGAGCCCAAAGGATAGACCCACCACTTGATACTTGTCAAGTATCTCTGCCCTCTGCTGGAAGGGGTCAGATCCCTGGGCCCTCGAGCCAACCTGCTGGGAAGGGGCCCTCCCTTACCAGCTCTTGAGTCAAAACGCTGCCAATCTCGGGGCTCTCCATGCTCAGCTGCTGGCTGTGCCTGAACCTTCGCCCAAACTCAATGAGCTGCAGCTCTTCCAGGTTGGTAGCATTGTTCATTGCAATAGTCACTAGTGCATCGAGCTGGCCTAGGATGGAAATGAGGCCAGAGCTCGGGTCAGCGTAGGAGACACAGGTTACCGACTGCAGCGGGGTGTGGGTTAGGTGACTTGGCACCATGGGGCGTATGACTCCCTATCTGACTCTGTCTTTCAACCGCTCCATGCCTTGGTTTCCCCATCCATAGGGTGCAGGCAATAACACTGCCCCACCACACAGGGAGGATAAGGATTAGTAAACGTTTGTAAAGTGCTTTGTGATCCTCAGAGGGAAGAGGTGGATGGTGCCAGGGCAGATCAGCACCATGGGGCAATGGTAAAACGTGGCATCATGGAACCAGATGCAACGTAGTGAAGGACTACAGTCCCTGGGATAAGAGGGGAACAGAGGCACCATGCTCAATCCACCCTGAGATCCCCACATTCCATCAATGCCCCTGCACTCAATCCCCTCCTGAGGTCTGACTGTGCCCCGGGCTAACTTTTTGAAAATCTCTTCCCCTCCAGATCTAACTACCGGTCACCAGGAAGTTGTGTGATCCAGCCACATACCTTGCACCCGCAGAGCGGCTGACATCTCCTCCAGCTTCCTCACATCATCGTCCAACCCGTCTGTAAACAGGAGCACCACCTGGGGCACAGACATGTTTGGGACACATCAGCTTACAGGCCGCTGTGGAGGAAGCAGGATCCAGGGCAGAGACAGCTGGTGTTCCCCAGCCTGGGACCACACAGAACTCCCCAGCAGCAGCAACGCAGCTCTGATTCTGCCTGATGTAGCAGGTATTCTGCCCAAGCCAGATGCACCTGCTGTGCTGACCCAGGCAGCCAAACAACCCAGGTGAACCCTCTGCTGAGCTCAAAGGAGCCTTCCTCTTTGAAAAAGTGGTGGAACAATGGGAGCTGAGCAGGGAACTGGCAGCAAGGGGCTAGAGCTAGCTGAGGAAGGGAGCCTGCAGGATGTGCCCATGCAGAGCTGTTGGCGAGCTGAGATTCTACCTTGTTACTCTCTGGCAGGCCTCGGTTCATCTCCAGCAGTCTGTGTAGGGAGGGCTGGTTCAGGTAGGTGCGCCTGAAGGCATGCACCACACGCAGCTGCTGCAAGACGTCATGCTGGTACTTGGCGAGGTGGGCTCGGAAGAGGACCTCGCCGCCCTGGTCCACGCTCTGGATGCTCAGGGTAACGTTGAGCTGGGCGCAGCTGACCCTGGTCAGGGAGAACAGCTCCCAGATGATGCCCTCCAGGTACTGGTGCAGGCTGGACTGTTGGTAATCAGTGACGTCCAGGCCGACGAGCAGGTGCAGGGGGCATATTCCTGCAGGGCAGAACATGGAGACCCAGATAGCTCTCGGCCTCTTCTCACTCACCACCGCCCTCTCCACATCTCCACAGCAGCCCAAGGGGTGAGGAGTCCTTCTCCCTCCCACACTCGCCTGGGGACTTGTATGCCAAGGTCTAGCCCACCTGCCCATGGTGGTCAACGGCCTCTCAGGACTCAGCCCTACTTCGGGACCTTTCTGAGATGTCTGCGCTGGAGCTGGGAGCACGTCTCCTGCCCGGGGAGAGAGACTCAGGCTACAAATAGCAGCGTGGATGCTGCCGCACCAACGGAGGCTCAGCTAGCCAGCCGAGCTCAGAGCTAGCGGGTAAGGGAGGCCCACCTTGGTCCCTGTTCTCTGCCTGTGTCTTGTAATCATCTGGTCTCCTGGGGGCTGTGGTGCTGTCTCTAATTCTGGTTGTTGGGCTCAGTGTGGAGGTGGCATGGACCCGTGATCGGTGCTATATAGGAGGTTGGACTAGAGAATGGTCCCTTCTGTCCTTAAGCTCTGTGTCTTCACTGTGATAAAAAACCACATGATGCTGAGTCTCAGAGCCTAGGTCAGTTGGCTTAGGCTCGCCCTGCACGTTCTGAGACCCTCCTGCGGGCGGGCTCGCCTGGAGGTCTGCATTGCAATGTCATAGCCCTGCAGCTGGCCCCTGAGCCTGTCATAAACAGATAGCTAAGGGTTAATGTTTCTTTTACCTGTAAAGGGTTAACAAAGGGAACCAAACACCTGACCAGAGGACCAATCAGGAAACTGGATTTTCCAAAAGCTCCGGGAGGGAAGTTTTTGGGTGTGGGTTCTTTGTTCTGTTCTAGTGCTCTCTCGGCTCTGAGAGTGATCTCTCTATCTCCAGGCTTTTCTAATCTTCTGTTTCCAAGTTGTGAGTACAAAGGTAGAAAAACAATAGGCTTCTATTGTTTTTTTGTATTTACATGTTGTAGTTGCTGGAATGTTTTAAATTGTATTTCTTTTTGAATAAGGCTGTTTATTCATGTTTTCTTTTAAGCCAATAACCTGTATATTGTCACCTTGATACAGAGACCATTTTTATGTCTTTTCTTTCTTTTTATATAAGCTTTCTTTTTAAGACCTGTTGGATTTTTCCTAGTGGGGCTCAGGGGATTGAGGCTGCAGCTCACCAGGGAATTGTGCGGAGGAAAGAAGGAGGGGGGAAGGTGAATTGTCCTCTCTGTTTTGTAATTCAAGGAGTTTAAGTACAGTAATCTTCCAGGGTAACCCAGGGAGGGGAAGCCTGGGAGGAGGTAAAGAGGGAGAAGAGAAGTGGGTTACTTCCCTTTGTGGTAAGACTCAGGCCATCTGAGTCTTGGGGTCCCCCAGGGAAGGTTTTGGGGAGACCAGAGTGAGGCAGGCACTGAAATTCCTGTCTGGCGGCAGCGATATCAGATCTAAGCTGGTAATTAAGCTTGGAGGTTTCATGCTAGCATCTTATGTTCTGAACTCTAAGGGTCAGATCTGAGTAGAAAAGCTATGACAGAGCCTGAGTCAGCTGACCCAGGCTAGCCACGGCCATGTACCCCGGTGACTCAGTCTGTCAGCCCAGGCTTTCCAGCTGCAGTACAAACATCCCCTAAATGATGCCCCCCCCCGCTCACTTTTCACAGCTGTTCCAAAATACTAAAGAACTCTCATGAGCCAGGGGCCCTTCGCCCACCCCCGCATCCCCCCAGAGGGCCAGATCCATGACAGATGTAAATCTGGGGTAGCTCTACTGAGGTCAATAGAGCTCCCCGGATTTACACCAGCTGGGGATCTGGCCCTCTGTCTTTACACATTAAATGGGGCTCAGGGTCCCTAAAGGGGTATAGCCCTGGGAGTTCCCTCCACAGCAAGGCCTGGGGTCTCACTTTGTGGGTCCCCTCACCAGTCCCTGCCCGTCCTTGTGCATAGAGAGTAGGGACTGGGGTCTTCATTGGGGTACACCCTGGGAGTCATCAGCACCTACCTGTAGGGATTGGGATTGCCCTCCTAGGCAGTGTATTGGAATAAATGCCCCTCCAGGAGCAGTCCCCACTTACCGGTGTCCTGACTCTGAGCCCCTCCAGCTCCGACAGCAAGCAGAAACAGAGTGAGCCAGCGTCTGAACAGCACCATCCCCTGCATCCTTGCAGGCAGGACCTGGGCTGGATGGGGGGGCCACGGGTATGCTGCAGCCTGTCTGCGTCGGGAAAACACAGGGATCACCTTCCCGGAGCCCTTGGCTCTCAGACTGTCTACAGACTCACCCAGGGAAGAGCCTCACATTCACCCTGACAGTCCAGCTACCAACCAAACTGGGTCCTGGGCAGATCCACAGTGGACATAGGGAGGTATCCTGCAGCGCCATCCCTTGGAGGAGACTCCAGTGCATCAGCCCTTATGCATGTTTCCCATGGGGATGAGCGCTGGGGAGCCTAGTGCCTTGACTTCCCGGAGCCCACCACATGCATGGAATTCCCATAGGACATGGTTCCAAGCATCCCTGCAGAGGCCCTCCCGCAATCCCACCAGACCTGTTCTACTGCCGGGAGCCCTCTGCAGTCATGGGAAGAGCAGGATTCACCTCTTAGTGTGGGTCTTAAGTGGGGCCCAGCAAGTCTAAGCCAGCCCTGGCGACCCTGTCAAAATGGGATCGTGACCCACTTTGGGATCCCGACCCACAGATTGAGAACGACTGGCCTAGAGCAGTGCGGCTCTGATGTCTGTTGTGGCCTGGAGACTCCACTGTAAGATAAATAATGAATAGCAATAATAACAATAATCAAGCACCTGCCTTGTGAACTGGGGTCAGGGCTCTGGGTCTGGCACCACTTCCTACTCTCCATCATTGCTCATGAAAACCAAACAGAGCCCAGCCCAGCTGAGAAGCTGATTTTGGCTTCCTCCAGCCCTGGCTGCAAGAGCAGATCCTGACCCCATCCTTTCTTGTCTGTCTGTTTTGTTGTTTGGAGAATTACATTTGGGTGCATTTTTTCCCTCTGCTAACGGATGTCAGTTCCCAATTGTTGTGCAATAGATTTGACGCTGTGGTCTGGAGAGAGGAAACACCAAGTATGGGGAGATTTACCCCGATTGATATCTGAAATGTATGTAAGTGGACAAAAATAACTTTTCCATATACATGTCATGTTTCTTGGTCCTTTCTCAGGCTGTATGGATGCAAATACAACCCTTCACTAGCTCACAGCCCACATATGTCTTTTGCTTCAATGTTGCAGTCAGGGCAGGCTCCAGGCACCAGCTAAGGAAATAGGTGCTTGGGGCGGCCAATACAAAGGGACGGCACCTCCTGGTCTTCTGCGGGAATTCAGCAGCGGGTTCCTCAGTCCCTCTCTTCCTCTTTGAGCTGCCGAAGTGCTGCCAAAGAGGAAGAGAGGAAGTGAAGAACTTGCCATCCAATTGCCGCTGAAAAATCAAGCGGTGCAACTGAGCTGCTGCCAATCGGCTTTTTTTTTTTTTTTTTTTGCCGCTTGGTGAGGCAGAAAAGCTGGAGTCAGCCCTGGTTGCAGTGAGTTAATAAATAATACTAATAATGCTTTCAATTTATATAGGTTTCAGAGTAGCAGCTGTGTTAGTCTGTACCCACAAAAAGAACAGAGTACTTGTGGCTCCTTAGAGACTAACAAATTTATTTGAGCATAAGCTTTCGTGGGCTACAGCATCTTATGTAGGATCTTTCAGCTGAGAATCTCAACATGCTTTCCCAAGGTGGTTAAGTAGCTTCTTTAAAAAGCCCTATTTAAAAGATAGGAAAACTGATGTACAGAGAGATTAAGATTCACTTGAGAATAGAACCTAGGCATCCTGGCTCCTAGTCTAACCCCTAAACCACTCCCAGCCAGAGCTGGGAATAGAACCCAGGAGTCCTGACTCCTAGCCTCTTGCCCTAGCTGCTAGACTATCCCACCTTTATTATGACAGCACAACAGTTACTTTGTTGATTCAACACCTTAACTTCACTGAAGGATCAAAGCGAAAGAACCTTGTTTAAATGCAAACACCTTTAGGAATTAGCAAAGTGGCCAGCCAAGAACAAAACCCACCCGACAGGTTCAGCTCTTGGCTGATATCTCCAGCTATCTTCTAGTTTCCCATTCCCCCGCCCCGGTGTAAATTTTTCTCATGATAGAAAGCATAGCCTCTTACCTCACTGCACCATTCGGCAGCGCATAATAGCAGCAGTGCCTGGGAATCCGTAGAGGCTTATCCAAAATGGACAGAAACACATGAATTATTTTATTTGATAGTCGGCTGCAGGAGGGAGGAGAATTGGCTGCTAACTCAGGACCTTCAGCGTTGGGAGGTTTACTTGTTTATTCCACAGCTTAAATAAATAAATAAATAAATAAATGGATACCTCAGGAGAAAGTACATTCCGCCCAGTGACTGGCTGTCAAGGACTTCCTAGAGTTTAGCTTTCTGGTTCTTAAAGAGAAAATGTGAGGTCAACCTAACCTCCACAGGTCCCATGACGCCACATGGCACTACACTCACTAAATAATGCCAGCGGGGTTCTCATTTTTGTCCTGTTGAGGGTGCAGAATATCTAGCTTCCAACAAGCCCACTTGAAAGAACTAAGGAATGGACTTGTTAAAGGGCACTTCTGTACATTGGAGCACCTCTTGCTAAAGGAATATAAGGAAGCCTTCTGAATGAAATTCCAGGACAAGGATCAATGAGATTTCCAGTCCTCCTAAGTGGCAATCAGAATGAGAGACAAGGCCACTTATGAAATCAATAGGTGGAGGCTGATTTACACCAGCTGAGGATTTGGCCCAATAGCTTCCAGAAACCAAACATTTTTTCCTGTATTCCTAAGAGAGCCTGAAGTTATCAAAATGGAAAGTGTTTGAGACATTCAGCTTTTACATTTTAAACGTTTCACCACAGATGCTGTTTGTCTCCTCTCGACACTACATAGACAATGACACTGGATTTGCCTCTTGCCCTTTTGTGTTCTCATGCACGAGCCCAATGTTGCAGTGTGTGAGTTGCAGACCCTGAAAGGGGAGGAAACAAAAAACCACTGTTTTCAAAGGGTTCTTTGTTGAATGGAAACTTTTTTTAATTGCACTTAGCTTTAAAATCTTGTTTTTACAAAAATCTAAATGTTGGGTCTAAAATTATCCTGCGCTTTTGTGTAATTGAAAGAGTGTATATCCTGACATTATCTACCCCAGGGTGGGTGGGAGGAAACAAAGGGGAAATACATCAAAGGTGATTTATTAAAGAGACAGGCTTTCCCCCTCAGCAGTGATGTTTGAGTAAGGAATTGGAATGAGAGGATTTCTGAATTTAACAGTTACTGAAAAGAAAACAGGTGACAAGGAATGTTATTTGGCAGATAGGAAAAGGAAGGGGGAGCTGGAATTCCTGGGTTCAATTCCCATCTCTGGAAGAAAGTTTTAGCTAGTACCCAGAGCAGGAATCTGGGACCCCGGATTCCTGAGTTCTATCTTCTTCATTGCCACTGACTCACTATGGAACGTCAGGCACTTTGTCCAAAAGTGGCCTCAGATTTTTGGCACCCAACTGGAGATACCTCAAGCCTGATTTTTAGAGAAGTTGAGCACATACAACTCCAGCTGGCATCAGGGGTAGCTGAGGGTGCTCAGCCTGCTGAAAATGAGGCTGGCCCTGCCCTCTCCGTGCCTCCGTCCTAGTCTCTGTATTGTGACTAACAACACTGACCTGCAGTGAATGTTAATGTTTGCAAAGGAGTTTGAAACTGTCACACAAATGGGCAAAATATTAACCTGACTGTTTAATGGAGAGGCAGCATTACCTAATGCCCAGAACCCTGGATTGAGAGTCAACAGAACTGGTTTCTAGGCCTGGCTCTGCCACTCATCTACTGGATGCCCTTGAGCAAGTCCCTTCATTTCTGATTCCTCTCTTATTTACAACACAAGCTCTTTGGGAGAGGGACTGTCTCTCTCTATGTGGATAGCTCCTAGCGCAATGGGGCTCTGAGCTCAGTGGGGACCTTTGTGTGTTCCCATAATCTAAATAACAATATTAACCACTGTGTCAGACCCAGGCCAGTGGGATGCAGGAGTCTGGTAGAGGGCAAATATACTGGTCACTGGGTGAGTAGTTTTCTGTTCCCTGAGTGACCAGAGCAGGGTATGCACTAGAGTAGTCAGGAACTTGCTAGAACCAATTAAGGCAGACAGGTCGATTAGAACACCTGCGGCCAATTTTCAAGCAGGCTAATCAGTTAACGGGCACCTGCGGTTAAAGGAGCCTCTCCCAGTCAGGTGGGGAGGGCCAGAGGAGAGGAAGTGGGTGATTGAGGAGTGGGAGCAGAGGCGCAAGGGGCTGGAAGTGAGCGGGTGTGCTTGCTGGAGGACTAAGGAGTACAAGGTTATCAGACACCGGAGGAAGTCCTGTGGTGAGGATTAAAGAAGGTGTTGTAGGAGGCCTTGGGAAGTTTAGCCAGGGAGTGTAGCTGTCACACAGCTGTTACAGAGGCACTACAGACAGCTGCAATCCATAGGGCCTGGGCTGAACCGGTAGTAGAGGGCGCGGCCGGTTCCCCCAAACCTCCCAACTCCTGATCAGACACAGAGGATTGATCCAGACTGTGGGGAGAGCACTGAGGTGACAATCTGCCAATAAGCACATGACCCACCAGGTAGGGAGGACTTTGTCACAGCTGGTGTCGAGTGGGATCTTGCTTGGCACAGCACGGCAGAAGAGGAGGGTGATTTAAAAAAAAAAAAGATAGAAGGTTTATTTTTTTTCACACCAGGAGACTTAATGCGGGCACTGATACAGCTACGGCTGCCGCAGGAGGCACTGTGTCCAGGCGCTGCCACATGATGGCAGTGCGGTGCAGCAAGAGACTTAATCGCTCTGCTGATGGACAGGCTTTTCAAACCGAGTTATTGCGAGAACTTGGTAACCAGGTAAAGACCCTTACAAGTTGAACACGGCCATGACTAGGACGCAGTTTCTACGGGCAGCCATTGCTGCTGACGAAAATGCGAGGAGATGATTGTAGAGGCATACCTTCTGGTCCTGTGATGAGGACAGCCTCGGGGAGGCCTGGCCTCGAGATCAGTTGGGTCATAGATCCTGCTTCTATGCCTGTTGGAGAGAGCCAGAAGGCTTGCTATGATCTCCTGAAGAGGCTTTGCAGCAGCATTCCCCAGCTGAAATTCTCTTCTTTCATTTTTGCAGTCGGTGCGTAACAACGACTGCAAGTGCAGGCCCCAGCGGCTCAATCAGAGTGGAAAAGTGACCAGGAAAGAAACCCACCGTCACAAATTGGTATTGCCTATCCATCTCGCGCGAAAGTGGTTGTTGAATGGAGTCCCGGAGTCAGAAGAGATACTAGAAGGTTCTGGTCCTCGACCGATACTTGAGGGGCGGACCGAGCCAGGACCTTTGTGCCTGGGTAGCCATGACATGACCCGCACACCTGGATTGAGGTTGTTGCACGGAGACGAGGGCATAGAGGACAGCGAGGGAGCTGAGCGAACCAGGTTAAGGAAGAGGGGCACCCGGGTAATCTAGCAGCACTGAGCCCTAAGTGCTCGAAGTGACGGGGCACAGAAGAGCCAGGTGGAAAAAGGGGGGTGGAAGGCTCACCAGAGCCACCAAGCAGTCAGATGCACTGAGAGGAGAAGAGTCGTGATATTAGTTTGCCCAACCAAGAGACTAGGGAATGCCTTAAGGCCCATACAGATGTTTATGCTGCACTCGATGCGGGTAAGGATATATAAAAAGTATATATATAAAAAATAGTGTGGATATTAGTGCACAGTGTCCCAATGCTGAGGAGCCTATGCAGTGTACTGTGGGGACTGGGCAGACCCTGCTCCCTAATCCACCTTGTGGGGTCTCACAAACCCACATATGTACACCAAGCCAGTAAAGCTTAAATGTGTTGTCATGTGATATAATTCCCAATCTGACACCTTAGCGTTCAACAATATGTGGTACCAGCATAATCCTCTAAGCTTTACATTACCGCTTAGAGTTCCTGTAGTGCTGCACACCATCCGACTTAGAGGTAGAGCCCTGAATAAGCTCTGGTCTCCCCAACCTCCCTGGAGACCCCAGACCAGATGATCCCTGAGTCCTCACAAACAGGGGATTAAACCATTCCCTCCCCTCTGTCCTGTCTCCCACCATTCCCTGGTGACTGCAGGCTCCTTCCCTGGGTTACTACAAGATAACCAAAAGATCTTGTAGATTCTAAAAAGGCGGAAACTTTAATAAAGAAGAAAAACACAAAAATTGTCCTCTGTAATCAGACGCAATATTACAGGTCTTTATTAGCTAATAAAATGGATAACAGCCATTACCAGAAAAATAAACATTTAAATATTTCCAGCAAACTACACAATTTGCACATAAAGAGAAACCAATAAAGAGCATATACTGGCTTTTATACCTTTGTACTTACAAATTGGAACCAGAGATTAGAGAGCCTGTAGACATGTTGTCACCCTCAAGCCTAGAGAGCCAAAGCAACAACCCCAAACTACAAACAAAGGCTTCCTCCACCGAGATTTAAAGTATCTATGTCTCCTGATTGGTCCTGGTCAGGTGTTTGTAGTTGGTCCCATGTTTTGTAACCTTTACAGGTACAAGGACATTAACCTCTTAACTATCTGTTGTGATGACAGGGGTATAGCACCACAGCACTGATTGATTCGGAGAATGCTTTATCACGCTTGTCTCGGGGAGCTTGTGAGTGTTAGTCAGCTGCTGCGGCTAAGCGATACGAAATACTGGGCCATGGGACAGTTGGTTATTACCCACCATCCAGGTAAACATGAGATTTTCAAGTGAGGAAACACTTCTGAGGGTAAGCAGCAGGTGTAGTCCCTAATCCCATAACCCGTTGCTCTTAGGAGGACTTCCCGTTTGGAGACTTACTTCGTAGAGAGGATTGCTGAGAAAGAGGAATCCTAAAGTTAGTGAGCATTCCATGTTTAGACTGTCAACCCCTAGTCTTCTCTGGAAATTATCCAGATTTATTTTCATTCCCTAGAATATGGTAAGTTAGAAAGGAAGAAGGGAAGAGCAGCTAAGGCCTTGGTGAACCCGATAATACTGGCCAAGCCACGAGGGTATGCTGCTCTCATAGGTAGGCGGACCCGAGCAGCTGAAAAGGAGGCCACCCAGGAGGGAGAAGCTCCTGAGTCTGACCCCCACCCTAATGCTTCTGAACCAGTAGAAGCAACAGATACTGGGCCCCTAGATCTTGGTCAGATTAGCCCTGGAAGAGGAAATTTTGGACGGGACCAGGCTGAAGACCCAAGGTATGACAACACTGGAAAGCAGGTGACTGAAATAGATGGGGTCCCCGTGGAAGGGAGAACACAGGGACCAGGACCCTACTTCATAATGAAGAAGAATCTCTTATACCGAGTTGCATCAGTACAGGGGCAGAAGGTACAGCAGATCTCAGTACCTCAAAAATACCAGAACACTGTATTAGGTCTTGCACATAGTCATCTTTTTGGGAGGCACTTGGGGGTAGAGAAGACCCTGGCATGAGTCCTACGACGGTTCTTCTGGCCCGGAGTACATGAAGAAATGTGAAGGTACTGTGCATCCTGCCTGGAGTGTCAGCTGCACAGTCCCCATCCCCACCTGAGGGCACCTTTAGTAACCCTTCCCATCATAGACATCCCCTTTGAGCGAATAGCCATGGACTTAGTGGGACCCCTGGAGAAGACAGCTCGGGGCCACCAATATATACTTGGTGATTTGGACTATGCTACTCGCTACCCAGAAGCTGTCCCCCTGCAGAACAAAGCCTCTAAAACGATAGCCAAAGAGCTGGTGGGAATCTTTGCCCGAGTGGGGCTACCAAAGGAGATATTAACAGACCAAGGAACCCCATTTATGTCAAAGCTAATGAAGGACCTCTGTACGCTGCTCCATATACATACCCTGAGAACTTCAGTTTACCATCCACAGTTAGTAGAAAGGTTTAATCGAACCCTCAAGACTATGATAAGGAAGGTGGTAAGTCGGAATGGGAAGGACTGGGACACCCTACTGCCTTACCTTATGCTCGCTATCCGGGAGGTACCTCAGGCCTCAACTGAGTTTTCCCCATTCGAGTTATTATATGGACGTCACCCCCGTGGCATACTAGATATCGCCAAGGAGATTTGGGAAGAGGAACCCAATGAGGGGAGAAAAATAATAGAACATGTAATACAGATGCAAGACCAGATAGCCCGTGTCACCCCTATTGTACGGCAACATTTGGAAAAGGCACAGGAGGCCCAGAGAACCTATTACAATCGCCAGGAAAAAGTCCGACAGTTCCAACCAGGGGATCGGGTGATGGTGTTGGTACCCACGGCAGAAAGCAAGCTTCTGGCCCAATGGCAGGGGCCCTATGAGGTGGTTGAACCCATGGGGGAAGTAACCTACAAGGTGCGGCAGCCAGGACGCTGAAAACAAGAACAGATTTATCACATCAACCTTCTGAAACCCTGGCATGCACAAGAGGCATTCATAACTATCCGAAAAGACCTAACCCAGGAAAACGAGCCTTCCAAACAGGTGAGAATGTCTCCAGATTTAACACCAGACCAGAAGAATGAGGTGTCTGAGATGATCTTCCAGAACCAAGATGTGTTCTCGACAAAACCAGGTCGAACAACTGAGACATATCACCACATCGTCATGAACCCTGGGGCCAGAATAACAATGAGGCCCTATTGGGTGCCAGCGGCCGAAAGAGAGGAAATAAAAGCAGAAGTAAAAAAAATGCTGGAGTTGGAGATCATCACAGAATCCCACAGTCAGTGGTCCAGCCCAATTGTGCTGGTGCCCAAACCTGATGGCACCACAAGGTTTTGCAACGACTTCCAGCGACTAAATGAAGTATCCCAGTTCGATGCATATCCCATACCTCGCATAGATGAGCTAGTGGACCGTCTGGGGAATGCCTGGTACTTGACTACCCTAGACTTGACAAAGGGGTATTGGCAGTTTCCCCTTGCGGAAGACGCAAAGGGAAAGACTGCGTTCTCTACACCAGAGGGTCTTTTTCAATATACTGTCCTCCCTTTTGGACTACATGGGGCCCCAGCTACTTTCCAGCGCCTCATGGACAAGCTATTACGCCTGCATAACTGTTATGCTGCTGCCTACTTGGACGATGTGGTCATTCATACCCCAGACTGGGAAACACACCTAGAGAAGGTGGAGGCAGTCCTTGATACCTTCAGGCGAGCTGGCCTTACAGCAAACCCTGCCAAGTGCGCTGTAGGGTTTACAGAGGCCAAATATCTTGGCTACATTGTGGGAAAAGGTCTGGTAAAACCCCAAGTGAACAAGTTGGAGGCCATCCAAAATTGGCCCCGACCACGTCGCAAGAAACAAGTCCGGGCATTCCTAGGTGTAGTGGGGTATTACCGACGATTTATTCCCCACTTTGCCACAAGGGCAAGCCCCTTGACAGACCTAGTGAAAGCCCGTGGACCTGATCTGGTGAGATGGTCTGATGCAGCAGAGGAAGCATTCACAGACCTACGGACTCTCCTCTGCAGTAACCGTGTACTGATAGCCCCTGATTTCTCCAAGGAATTTATCCTGCAGACAGATGCATCAGAAGTAGGGTTGGGGGCCGTTCTATCACAGATGGTCAGGGAGGAGGAACACCCAATTCTCTACCTCAGTAGGAAACTCCTTCCGAGGGAACAAAAATATGCAGTGGTGAAGAGAGAGTGCCTTGCCATAAAATGGGCCATGGAAGCATTGCGCTACTACTTGCTTGGGCGCAGATTTGTCCTCGTGACCGACCATGCCCCTCTTCAATGGATGTCGCAGAACAAGGAGAAGAACACAAGGGTGACCAGATGGTTCTTATCCCTCCAACCTTTCCAGTTCCGTGTGCAACACAGAGCAGGGAGCTGTCACGGCAATGCCGATGGCTTGTCACGTGTGCACTGTCTGGCTTCCCAAGCTGCCCAACCCCTTGGTGTTGAGCAGAGGGGAGGGATATGTGACAGACCCAGGCCAGTGGGGTTCAGGAGTCTGGTAGAGGGCAAATATACTGGTCACTGGGTGAGTAGTTTTCTGTTCCCTAAGTGACCAAAGCAGGGTCTGCATTAGAGTAGTCAGGAACTTGCTAGCAGGGCCAGCTTTAGGCCGATTCAGCCGATTCCTGGGAATCGGGCCCCCCGCCTAAGAGGGCCCCGCACCTTAGGCACCTTTAAAATGTTTTTTACTTACGCTGGCTGAGGTCTGCTCTGCAGTCTTCCATGGCCCCGCTCCCCTGACCAAAGAGCCACAGGAAGCGCGGCTGCCCCGCAGCCCCTCTCTCCCGGCTGGAGCCCTGTGCCGGAGCGCGGAAAGCCGCCCCGCTCTCCAGGCTGGAGCCCCGCGCCGGAGCGTGGAAAGCCTCCCTGCAGCCCCGCTCCCCCGGTTAGAGCCCCGCACCGGAGTGCGGCAAGCTGCCCCGCGGCCCCGGCTGGATCCCCGGCCGGAGCGCGGCAAGCCCCACAGCCCCGCTCTCCAGGCTGGAGCCCAGCGCCGGAGCGCGGCAAGCCTCCCTGCAGCCCCGCTTCCCCAGTTGGAGCCCCGCGCCGGAGCGCGGCAAGCTGCCCCGTGGCCCCAGCTGGATCCCCGGCTGGAGCGCAGCAAGCCCCACAGCCCCGCTCTCCCGGCTGGAGCTCCAGGTCCTTTAAATAGCCCCCAAAGCCCTGGGATAGCGGGGCAGGGGGGTGTGCTCCGGGGGCTATTTAAAGGGCCAGGGCTCCAGCTGTCTCTGCCACCCCGTCCCTTAAATAGCTGGCCAGAGCCCCACAGCCCTCATGTATTCTTCAGGGCTCCTGTGGCTATTTAAAAGGTCCAGGGCGGGTCAAGCAGGGGAGCCCCAGGCCCTTTAAATAACCCCCAGAGCCCTGGGATAGCGGGAAGCTTGGGAGCTATTTAAAGGGCCAGGGCTCCAGCTGCCTCTGCTGCACCCTCTGCCCTGCCCACACCAGCCCTGCCCCCCCTGCCCGCAGCCAGTTCTGCACCCCTTGCCCACAGCCAGTCCCTGCCCAACCCCCTGCCCTGTCTTCAGCCACCCCCCGCCACACACCCTGTGGCCCTGCCCAAAGCCAGCCTGCCCCCCCCGCCCCCCAGCCCTGCCGGCACCAGGCCTGCACACCCTGTCCACACTGAGCCCCAACCCCCCTGCCCTGTCTCCAGCCAACCCCGCTGCACTCCCCTGCCTGAAGCCAGCCAGTTCCGCACTCCTCTCTCTCCAGCCCTCCCAACCCCTACTGCATCCCCCTGCGGCCCTGCCTGAAGCCAGTCCAAACCACACCCCCTGTTTCCAGCCAGCCCTGCACCCCCTTCCCCTGCCTGCAGCTAGACCCTACCTCCACTCAGCCCCTACCCTGCAACCAACCAGTCCCATGTCCACTGCTGCCCTGCAGTTCCCAGGGCAGTAACCCTGCAAACCTGCTTCAATGAGGGGGGCAGGGAGCAGCTGGGACCCACACATGTGCACACCCGCAGGGAGTGGCAGGGACCCACACATGTGAAATGGCAGTTATTAATAAGCAATCAACAGCATATATGATGCAATGTACA
Organism: Chelonoidis abingdonii; assembly: GCF_003597395.2. Classification (NCBI taxonomy): domain Eukaryota; kingdom Metazoa; phylum Chordata; order Testudines; family Testudinidae; genus Chelonoidis; species Chelonoidis abingdonii. Next base: position 161,653,208 of record NC_133770.1, on the reverse strand, counting down.
TAATATATAATTGTATTATTTATATAATTATGGAAAGTAAATAATACATGGAAGAAATGAAAGGCTTTTTTTTACACTTTTTTTTTTAAGTCATCCCTGCCAGGGCCCCGCCGAAAATGTTTGCATTGGGCCCGGCACTTCCTAAAGCCCGCCCTGCTTGCTAGAACCAATTAAGGCAGACAGGCTGATTAGAACACCTGCAGCCAATCAAGGCGGGCTAATCAGGGCACCTGGGTTTTAAAAGGAGCTCTCTCCAGTCAGATGGGGAGAAGCCAGAGGAGAGGAAGTGTGTGAGGAGCTGGGAGCAAGAGGCACAAGGAGCTGAGAGTGAGGGTATGGCTACACTTGAAATTTCAAAGCATGTGGTCGGAGCGCCAGCGCTGGGAGAGAGCTTTCCCAGCACTGCATGTAAAACACATCCTCTACGGGTGTAGCGTGCAGCGCTGGGAGCCGCACTCCCAGCGCTGCCGCACTGATTACACTGAGGCTTTACAGCACTGCATCTTGCAGCGCTCAGGGGGGTGTTTTTTCACACCCTTGAGCGCTAAAGTTGCAGCACTGTAAAGTGCCAGTGTAGCCATACCCTGAGCGGGTGTGCTACTGGAGGACTAAGGAGTACAAGCGTTATCAGACACCAGGAGGAAGGTCCTGTGGTGAGGGTAAAGAAGGTGTTTGTAGGAGGCCTTGCAGAAGTAGCCCAGGGAGGTGTATCTGTCACACAGCTGTTACAAGAGGCACTATAGACAGCTGCAAATCCATAGGGCCCTGGGCTGGAACCCGGAGTAGAGGGCGGGCCCGGGTTCCCCCCAAACCTCCCAACTCCTGATCAGACACAGGAGGAGTTGATCCAGACTGTGGGGGAGAGCACTGAGGTGAGCAAATCTGCCAATAAGCGCAGGACCCACCAAGGTAGAGGAGGAACTTTGTCACACCACTTTAAATACACTTCCCTTCCAAACCATTTGTACTTGCAAGTTGGGGACAATCCTCGTCCAGCGGCAAGATCTGCCATCAATTTCAATGGGAGCAGGATTGGGTCCTATAGGAGCATCATCGCAGGGACGTGAAAGCAGAAGCAGCGGTCAGTGAACCTGATGAGTTCAGGCAGCTAAGCCAAGCCCCTGTGATGCCACTGTGCACTGTTGTGGGCCTAGTCATGGAAAAGGGCCAAGAGCAGTTCACAGTGCATTTAAAATCCTTAGCAAATTGGAACGTTGTATGCTGCGTAGTGCATCACAGCACGCAGAGTGTAAGGCCCGAAGGGACCATTAAATCACCTAATCTGACCTCGTGCGTAGCCCAGGCCACCGATCCCAGCCAGGACAGCAGGCTCAGAATCTAACCCTGGGCAGAAAGCCAAAGCCCCACTGCATGTGGCTGAAGTCCAGTGCCCTGAGTCCTGCCACCCAGGGCTGAAGCCAAAGGGTAAGTAATGTAGCTTCACTGGGGGGAGGGGGAGATGGGCCTTGAGGCCCCAGGCAATTGCCCTCCCTGCTACTCCCTAACACTGGCCCTGGCTTTTATATGCAGAAAACCAATTGTGGTGGCACCGGTGGGCCATGGAATTTTTATAGCATATTGGGGTGAGCCTCAGAAAGAAAAAGGTTGAGAATCCCTAGTCTATCCTACCCCATCAAAACATGGGGATGCACATCATGCCTACTGATTTTAAGGGAGTTGTATGGGTTTCGTAAACTCTTTGGGGCAGGAACCATCCCTCTGTTCTGTTTGTACAGTGCTGGGCACCATGGGGACCTGGTCCAGGACTCAGACTCCCAGGCGCTTATGGTGATACAAATTAGTAACAATTCAGCCCTGCATGTGTGCTGCCCTTAACAGACAATAGCAAGCTTGGAGCTCTACCTAGTGGCCACTACTTGGGCTGATCCCAGTGCTGGCCAGTGGCCAACCCTCACAAATCACGGCCTTGCACAGCATTGCAGCAGTTCCCCCCAGTGGTGCCTGAGTTCGCTCCCAGACCTAGGCCTCCCTTAATCCTTTGGACTTAGCTGGGTTTAGCCTGGGATGGGAAACATGGTGTTTTGCGTCCAGTGGAGGGGAGGGAGGAAAAGACTACAATGAGAAGGGTGGGGGATAGATGCTAAAGGAAGACTGGGAACAAGACTCTCTCTCTCTATGTGGATAGCTCCTGGCGCAATGGGGCTCTGAGCTCAGTGGGGACCTTCTTGTGTTCCCATAATCTAAATAACAATATTAACCCCTTTAAATACACTTCTCTGCCAAACCATTTGGAAACAAGACAGTATAGTTGTGAGAGGGGATGGCATCCCTCTCCCATCAGCACCACCAGCCGCTCTGTGGGAAGGTGTTCAGTGTTTGATACAGGCAGAGATCTAGTCCTTCTCAGAGGAGCATGCAGTAGAAATTCCACTGAGAACTGCAGTGAAGAAACCCTCACAACATCTCATCTTCACAGAGGTAACTCTGCTTTCTGTCTTCTGTACAGCCAGGGTTGTGTTCTGCAGGTAAAAGAGACAAGGGCAATTAGTGAATTCAAAGGTATGGACGCTGCTCAGACCTACACATAAGCATCATAAGCACTTATATATATCAAACAGTATCCTCACACACATCTTAATAAGTGAGACCACTGTTCCCGCCCATATACACACCTGCACATACTCACCATATCAAAGGTGTGATATCCAGGGTTGCTGGGAAGAGACTGCAGTTTATGGCCAGGGTAAAGGTTACAAAAGTGTCTGTACAGGCTCTATTATAGCAGCTAAAGGTTTCTACTACTCCAGCAGTTGCTAATGCATTGAGATGCATGGCACATCTTGCCAGACCCATCATGCAGCCAAGGAAGTCCTAGAGGCAGAAAGGAAAGGTAAGGATCTGTTCAAAGTGGGAGATGTGTTGCCTCTGGTCATAGCTGCTCTTGGGGTGGAGAATAACCTACAAGCACAACCCCACTGGTGTTCTGCAGATTGGGCACAACCTGGGGAGATCCAAGCCTCAGCCAAGTCAAGGAGGCTAGTCCCAATCTGGGAGCAGGACAGGGAATGTTTGCTTGTCCATTTGCCATGCTGGTACCCGCTTCCTTAGGCCTTCTGTGTGCAGCCAGCTTGCTCCCCAGGGCTCAGCTTCCAAAGGGCTTCTGACAACACGAGGTCTCAGGGTCATCGTGCAAGCCAGCCAGCAGCTGCCAGCCATGAGAGAGGCCTGAAGCGACAGGGCTTGACCTGTAGATGTCGCCCACAGACCTCCATTACACGGGTGCTGGGCCCAACTTCACATGTAGGGAGCTCCCTGCACATGTAAAGGCTGTTCATCTCTCCTTGCTCAGGCTGCTGCCAGGGCCTGGCTTTATCTCTACATACACATCTACTAGCACCACCAAGCAATTCCCCTGCCCTGCTCCCTCTGCACAATACAGTCCCCCTCCCCTCAGCACACCAGTCACCCTACAGTGATTTCCCTGCTGTTAACCTGGCTGAACACTGGGGCTCAGCAGCACCTCTGGCTGCTCAAACACCCTCTCCAGTGGGCAGAGTCCATCCTTGTGTATCAGTCCTGCATGGAGAAGCATGTTGCACAGGTACTGGCCTTGTGTCAGAACAAGCTGGTGGGTTCTTATGGGGCCAAGTGTGTACCTCACACGTGTGCAGGTGAAACCCCTGCTGCAGCTGGCACCGCTTAGCCTGGGTGGCTCCAGCAGGCAAGTCCAGGAGCGAGTGCGCTGAGGGAGAACTCCGAGGCTGAGAGCATTGGTGGGGCCCAGTGTGTGTACAGGGGACGCTTTCCCCAGCTCTGTGCTAGCTCTAGGGATAGAGGGTGTTCCGCTCCAGGGTTGTCAGGCCAGCACATCTCAGCAGCATGAAATTCACCTTGTGAGAAGGGCTGCTAGAAAACTGTGAGCGGAGCCAGATGTGCAAAAGAGTGCAGCCCCCTGCAGCTCTGACGGCTCCTTGCTGAGGGTTCACACAGTCCAAATCAGACTCTTATGAACTCACCAGTCCCATTCCAGACCAGGCCCCTGAGTGACACAGATTCACGGGGCAGAGACTGTGCTTCCCATGCTCAGTGCATTTGCTGAAATGAGTGCCAGGCATCTGAGGGACTTCCCCCTGTGGTGGGGAGGGATGGCTAGATTCCTAGATGGAGAACTCACAGGGGCACAGCACTCCTCCCTGTATTTCCTCTGACACTGGAGAAGCATGCTCTCCCCATCCCAGCCCAGGGGGCTAGATGTGAGCCCAGGTCAGTAGCCATTTACACCTGTGAAAAGTGAGTGTGAGACTCCAGCCCACCAGAACTGCCCCTCACACCACCAGCAGCATTTTGCACCCTGTTTGCATGGAGGCAGGGGGAGAATCTCTTGTGATGCTCTGATCCTGGGAATGGCTGGAGCGAGGGTTTTGGTTCACGCCTGTCTGTGGAGACCCCAATGCAAGCCCCTATTAAAAGCAACCAACAGACCGCTAAGGAGGCTTCCCAGTTTCCTTCTCAGCAAGCAGCTGCTTTAGGGTCTATCCCATGGCACTCAAGCCCTGCCACTCATCGACCAGCCCTGGGATCACAGCAGGGGATGAGTCTCCCAGTCCTTCTCCCTCCCCAGTAAACATACCAAGGGTCGGAGCAGAGAGGGGGCAGCATTTCCTAGCTGTCCTGATCGCTCCTCAGGCAGCTGGAAGCCCTGCAGCCTGGGGTTGCCCTTTTCTCTGGGCTTAGCTGCAAGAAGCCGCATCCAAAGGAGTGGGCGAGGGGACTGGACCATGGCAGGGGGCTCCCCGGGGCCTCGCAGCTCAGAGATCAGCTCATAGCAGGGGGGTATAAAACGCCCCCCTCCCCGCTGCCGCCCTATAGAAACCTGCCACTTAAAGGGGGCAGCGCACAGCAGCGGGTCCTCCCGGGTCCGGTCCCCGGTGCCCACGCGGGGGCGGGGTATGACGGCCCCACGCCGTGTCGCGATGCTGCGGGATGCCGGGCATTCCCAGCCCCGGGCGGGCGGGGATCCCAGCGCAGCGGCGAGGGGTGCCCAGAGGCCCCGCGGAGGGCGCTCCCTGCCCGGTGAGCGGCGATGCAAGAGCATCTCCGGGAGCCGCTTCTCCCCCACCCCGGGCTGGCCCGGCTCCTAGCAGGGCTGCGAGCAAACTCTGCAGGCTGGAGGGGCTGAGCTCCCGGCCTGAACCCGCCCCCACCGGCTCTCATTTCCCTAAAAAAAAAGGAGAGCGAGAGCGAGGGGGGAAAACCCTCCCATCTCCTTCCCCCTCCTTCCCGCTCCGCTTTTCCCTTCGGTCCCGAGGCGCGTCTGCCCGGGACTCGCCAGCCAGCATGTCCGGGGCCAGGGCGTGCTGGCTGCTCCTGTCCTTCGCGGTGCTGGGACGAGCCCTGGACTTCCCCGATTACACCTATGAGCTGGAGGAAGAGGAAGACACTGAGCCCATTGACTATAAGGATCCTTGCAAAGCTGGTAGGGCCAAAGGGATCCCCGGCCCCCAAGCCCCTGTGCAACCGCGTCCTTTGGTGGGCGGCTCGGGGGTTGTGTGGGGGCAGCGAGGCCATGGAAGGACAGGGGCTGGGTGAGCCTGGGTCATGCAGACTGCCTGGCTGGCCGGGCAGCTGCAGACAAAAGGAAGGGGACGTGGGGGGTGTTTCACGGACACTTTCAAAGTTGCTGCTGGGGCTGGGAGGGAGCAGAGCCCAGGCAGACACAGCCTCGGGCAGGGAAAAGCTCCAGGGCTGGAGACTTGAGTTTTCTGGGTTGTTGCCCCCACCTCCACTTTGTACTGCAGGAAATGAATACCACCCTGCCCCCCTCCCCCGGAGTTTTTCCTCCCCCTCTCTCCAGGGGAGTTTTGGGTTTCTTTGTGGGGAGGGTTTGGGTCTGGCTGGGGGAGGGGGGGAGGGGGGGGCTCAGCATACCTCTTGTAAGGGAGACGGGGAAGGAAGTTGCCACGAGGTTACGCTGGGGGGATCCATCCATCTGTTTATACTTCGGACGTGGAAGAGGCTCGGGGGGCGGGGGGCTCTCCCGCTTCCCAGGAGGAGCTGTCAAAGCAGGCTAACTCCTCCAGCCCGGATCGCCCCCATGTCCCCGGCACATCTGGCCCACTAGTAGCTAAGGCTTTTTGGCTAAGGTCTCTGAAGGTCTCCTCCCGTTTACACCGGTTTCACTCCTGTCTCACTCCGGTGTGAAGGGGGGCGGGAATCCTGCTCCAAAACCCAGTAAGCGAGAGGAGAATCGGGACCCAAAGAGTTTGCAAAACTTTTTGTTCTTTCCTTCTCCCTGAACCGAAACAACAGCGGAAAAGCCTGGTGGTGTTAAGGGTGGGGATTGGATTAAGATTGATAAAGAGGGATTTTGGATAGGAGGAGTGTTATCTCAGTTAGTGATTATGACATGTTATTTGATCAGAGACTTAGCTCTGTTCCTGGTTCTGCCACTAGCCTGCTGCCTGTCCTTGGGCATGTCACTTCACTGCTGGTGCCTCAGTTTCCCCATATGTAAAATGGGGATAATGAGGATGGTCTTTTGTAAAGTGCTTTGAGATCTGATGAGGAAAAGAGCCCTACAAAGCCTCAGTAGTAATATTATCTCACTCTTTATTATTATTAATCAGTCTAGCATGATGCTTTGCCAACCAACAGAGAAAGAGTTTAAAATCTAAACCCACAATGGTATCCTTATGGGTGCTGGGGGTCCCCTGGAGCAGATTGGATTGTGAGAGTAGGGCCTGAATGTGTGTGTGTATCACTGTGATCATACAAAGCACCCTGTAATTGTGGTTATTATTGTACTAGAATGATGTTTATTATCTTCCTTGAGCAAGCCAGGCCAGGAGATGGCTAGGGGGTTGGTATTTAAATTACAGCAGCACCTACAGCCCTCAGCTGAGATCAGGGCTCCATTGTGCCAGGTGCTGTACTGAATGAGAGATGCTCCCTGCCTCTAAAGAGCCTGCAATTGAAATAGACAAGAGTGATGAAAGGTAGGAGGGGAAACTGAGGCCCAGAGAGCAGCCATGAGTTGCCCAAGGTCACACAGTAGGTCAGATCTTGCAGAGCCTAACCTTGTGCTCTGGACATAGGAACCAGTTGTCCCTTTAAATCTGCTCTGTTCAGCCTCCACTTCATCACCTTGTACATGTGCGTAGGAGGGGGGGTTTAATTGTTGATTAAATTAATGGAGGTCAGTCTGCACAAGAGGTAGGTCCAGAGGAGTTCCTTTTGATTGTGCTTGCTGGTCCATTGTGTGGTGAGAGACATGTGGAGCGGCATGCTGGAGCCCTGCCCCCCACCTTTATTGGCTCCATATGTGACTAATTGAGTTATTACCATTTATATGGTGGCTGTGTCCGGAGGCCCCAATCTGAATCAGGCTCCATTAGACACTATACAAACACAGGCCCTGTCCTGAAGAGTTCATCGCTCGATTAGCTTCAAGTGTAACTCAGGATCCGGGGGTCAGATGGAGCTTGCCCATTGCTTCCTACAGGACAGGGAAGCAGTTCCTCTGCTAAGATTGGCCTGGCCAACTACATATCCCACAAGGCTCTGGGAGAGTCTGTGTGTTTTTGTTTTTTGTTCTCTCTCAAGGCACCAGCTGCAGTAAGTTTCCTAGGACTTTAAGAGCAACCGGAAACAGCTGACTCCTTGGCACTTGGAATTATTCTGTGGCTCCCTTAAAATCCACATGGAGAAGGAGCAGTGGGAATAGCCAAGACATGGATTTGGTTTTCACTGCACAGCTCATGCCACGGGTGTCCTGAGGCCACCCTAACATTCCCCTTGCCATCTCTCTCTGCTGCAGAACTTCCCTCCACCCCCACCCCAGGGTGGTGCTGGCCCAGACCCTGCTGTGGTGCCAATAGGCGTTTTCCTGAGAAATGCAGCCAGGCTTGTGGTCCTGCCAGCTTTGGCATCAAAGCTCCCACATCACAGCTGTGCCCACTCCCTAGATGGAAACAGTGGCCCCGGTCCTGCAGTCCATCTCCTTACCTCCTGTCAAAATAAACCTCCCTGGCTCTGATCCAAAGCCATGGCATCTGCTGCTTCCTTAGCTGTTCAGTATCAGAGGGGTAGCCGGATTAGTCTGTATCCACAAAAACAACGAGGAGTGCGGTGGCACCTTAAAGACTAACAGATGTATTTGGGCATCAGCTTTTGTGGGTAAAACCCTCATTTTTTCAGATGCATGGAGTGAAAATTACAGATATGGGCATAAATACACTGGCACCTGTAGAGAGGGGAGTTACCTTACAAGTGGAAAACCAGTTGACAAGGCCAATTCAGTCAGTTAGCAGTCCAGACTCCACAGCGCTGAGGGGCCCCTTGGTAAATGCCACGACCAGTGAGCTGCATGGGAGTCTGTGTGTGCTGTGGGTTCTGTCCTAAGCAACAGGATCCCCTGCAGCACTCAGACTAACACTCCCTCGATTTCAATCCCGGGGGCCGGCAGCACTAGGAGAGGAGCCCTTAGCTGTGGCATTCACTCTCCCTGTTGGGCAGGGAGAACAGTGTCCATCTATTCTTTTTTTACTGTGTATAGGTTCTCATCCACCCTCAACACTGTCCTATCCAAAGTACCTTCCAGCTGGGCATTAAGTGGCATCCTCACATGTGGATTGTTCCCTCCCCTGCGGCAGTGTGCAGTGTCTTGTTTGTGCAGTGAGGTGTCTTGTTTTAGTAGGGCTTTGTTTAATTTTTGTATATCTCTGTACGTGCTGCTCTGTACAATTGCTGTATTTATAGGGTGGCTTGCCCATGGGATTAGCAAGTCCTGTGGGGGGGCCATCTGCTGCCACCGAGTCAATCTTTTGTGACAGAGTCCGTTTATAAGTCAACTAAATATCGCTTTGTTTCCAGTTGAACATGGTGGGCTAGAGGAATAAGCAGGAGTTTGGCAGTCAGGACTCCTGGATTCTCTTTCCAAGTCTGGGATGGAAGTGTGAACTTGTGGCTGGAATGAGTGGGCGGAACTGGCAGTCGGGGCTCTTTGGTGCTATCCCTGAGAGGGAAGTGTGGTCTAATGGCTAGAGCATAGGGGTCTGGATTCTGCTCCCAGTTCTCCTACTGACTAGCTGTGTGCAGCCGTGGGCAAACCCCTTTGCAGCTATGTGCCTCAGTTTACCCAGCTGTGAAATTGGGATATTGATACTGACCGACCTTACTGGTTTATTGTGCACATGGCTGCGTTAACATTTGTAACAGAGCTTTGAACACACAACGCCATATTAAGTGCTAACCAGATAGTGTTGGTGCTTCCATTGTCCTTGGGAGAGTAATATACAGTTGTTGAGCTCTTCGGCAATGAAAACAAACTCCCGGGTATCTCCTGAGCCATTAGAGAGGGACAGTAGCTGTGGGTTTGGCCCTGTGTGACTAGTTCCTATCAGCCTGATGTTCTGCTGAAGTAACCCCGCCTCTGTAATGTGACATCTTTAGGGGCAAAGCTGAAAAACATGGGTCCAGATTTTGGACTCCTCCCCCTCTTCCCGGAGTCAGGGCTGATTTGAATCTTCCCATTCTGAAGTGTAGCGGCGTTCTGTTCCAGGAGTTTAGTCTGGACCCTTCGCTAGTCAAAATGTCCTTCCAATATGACAGGGTGTGATAACATTTCGTGGTGCCTGATTTCTGGATCTCTGAGCATCCAGGATAGCAAAGTGTGTGGGATACTTGATCACCGGGAATGTGATAGGGATTATGCCCCAAATAACTGGGATAGTTAGTGAACTCCACCATCTGCCTATGCAAGAACGTCCCAGATCATACCTTGGGTATCTTGGCCATACGCATCTGGTTGCAGGGGAGTGGGGTTTGACCTAAATTCCAGTTTCCATGTTGAGTCAACTGAAGTCACTTGTTACAGTTGTATTTCTCATCATGATTGTCATAGCTTTCCTACTCAGATCTGAACCTTAGAGTTCAGAAAATAAGATGCTAGCATGAAACCTCCAAGCTTAATTACCAGCTTAGATCTGATAGCGCTGCCACCAGCCAGAAATTCCAGTGTCTGGCTCACACTGGTCTCCCCAAAACCTTCCCTGGGGGACCCCAAGACTCAGATGCCCTGAGTCTCACAACAAAGGGAAATAACCACGTGTACACACGTGTATTGCCTTGGAGAACACTTTGCAAATCTCCATTACTTGCTTGAGCACAATGGGGTGCAGCTCTGATGAGTGCAGGATTTTGTGGTGCCTCCAGGGCCAGATTCTGGCAGCCTCATGAAGGGGGAGTAGGCCTTTACCCTGCAAACTGACCCAGCAGGACGGCCAGAGAAATGAGGGACTCCTACTCAACGGCAGCTAGAGCTGATGGCAGGATCAGGCCCCAAGCCATGCATCACTTTATCAGATGAACCCCAAGTGTTATCAGCAAAAGCTGAACCGCTGCCTGGTCTCAGATGGGCCTGGGGCCTGCCCTGTGTGGGCAGCCCCGTGCCTGGCAACGTGGAAGCACAGAAAGAGGAGCTGGTCGGGTGAGGATAGGTTTGGGGATCTCCTGCCATTCCAGGTGTTGTCTAGATGGCTTCTGGATTCCAATGGCCTTTTACTGCCAACCCGCACTGCTCCTGAGTCAAAGGGCTGCAGGCCAGTTGGCTCCAGNCCGAGAGAGCACAGAGACACAGACAAAGGACACACACCCAAAAATTACCTCCCTGAGCTTTGAAAAATCCGGTTTTCTGATTGGTCCTCTGATCAGGTGTTTGGTTCCCTTTGTTAACCCTTTACAGGTAAAAGAAACATTAACCCTTAGCTATCTGTTTATGACAATGATGCACAGACCTATTCCAACCGTTGTCATTTATTCATCCAGGGTGAAGTGAGCCCACTGAGCAGAAGCCAGTATGAGGCTTTTGTTTGGAGATTTAAAGCGCTGCATAGGCCTTGTGAATTTCACAGCTTGACATTTGGATCTCCTCTATCAGTGCATTGTTTGCAGATTTAAAGCAGTGCATAGACCTTGTGAATTTCACACCATGACATTTGGATTTTGTTTTAGTGTATGGGCATAGCTCATTTCACACTGCAGTGTCCTCTAACTAGACATTGGTCAGGGGTGGTCTTGGACTTACTCCTGCCTCAGTGTGGGTTGTGGAGTGAAGACCTTGTGAGGTCTCTTCCAGCCCTACATTGCTATGATTCTATAATAAACGGAACTGGGGAGGGGTCAGCTCTCATCCTGCAGCTTTGGGAGGGCATGATGGTGGCAATGTGGTTAATAATAGGTAAGCTTTAGTTGCGTGCTGAATTTTGATCACTAAGGTTTTAATCCTGGGGCGAGCTGGCGGGATTTCCCATGGTGAAGCACAGGGCTGCATGCCTGGCTTGGCTGCACCTCCCATCTGCCCTTCTGAACGCGCTGCCAGCAGCTTGGGAAATCCTCCTGCTGTTAATTCATGCCAGTGGGTCATGTCGAAAGGGATGCAGGACTTCCCACGGCTTATCAACCAGCGCTGCTGCTGGGCAAGAACAGGGAGCACATGCAATGCACTTGGACAGGAAGGATGCTTCAGCCTGCTAGAGACAGAATGGGACAGAAACTCCCTGCAGATTTCTCTCTCCTCTCTGGCAGAGGGAAAGGAGAGAACAAAGCATCCAGCAGGCAGCACAAGCAGAAGGGGAGAGATCGGCAAGAGAAACTAGATTGGAAAGATTTGAAGGGGCTTTAATTTGTGGGTGAAAGAACTGTTTGAATGGAAGAGGAAAGGACCAGTTATCTCCAGGGGTTGATCTGCCTGAGGACTGCATTTCTTACCTGCTTTTATCTTTAAGGCAACACCTAGAATCATACTAGGCATTGCTTGGAGGTTTCCAGTCCAAGCAGTGACCCAGCCTGGCCCTTTGAAGATGTGATACTATCACAGCTTGAGACAAGGCCGCAGCACCTCTCTGACTACTGAGCAAATGGATTGAGAGGCCTCGGGCAGCACTGACTCATTATGAGGTCCCCTGGGGTCAGTCATACGCAAACAGTTTCCGGGGCTGGGAGAGGAGGGCCTGAGCGCAGGCAGCACCATAGGCTGGAAGAAGGAGGCACTTGGGGAAGAAAAGAAAATGTCCTCTTTCCCCGAACCTGGGCTGGTGGTCTAGAGAGACTGACAGTAACTCTGGCATGTGTCCTTCCCCACAGAGAGGAAATCCCTGATGAGGCAGTCACAGTTAGTATCTGGGGCTGCAGTCCAGGGTCCAATCTGAGGGTGAGAGAATTGTGTGATTCCACCCAAAGAGAGGTGACGGCCCGAGGCCTGAGAGGGGATGCCCTTGGAGAGGCCAGAAGGGGTCCGAGGTGCAGTTAGTCTGGTAACTGTGACACAACACCCCTGCGAGGCAGGCAATTGCTCTTCTCCCCATTTCACAGAGGTGGGGAACTGAGGCACCAAGAGACTCAGGCCTGGTCGACATTTAAAAGTTTTTCTGGCATCGAATCATAGAACTGGAAGGGACCTCGAGAGGTCATCTAGTCCAGTCCCCTGCACTCATGGCAGGACTAATTATCTAGACCATTCCTGACAGGTGTTTGTCTAATCTGCTCTTAAATATCTCCAATGATGGAGATTCCACCACCTCCCTCGGCAACTTATTCTGGTGCTTAACCACCCTGACAGTTAGGAATTTTTTCCTAATGTCCAACCTGAACCTCCCTTGCTGCAATTTAAGCCCACTGCTTCTTGTCTTATCCTCAGAGGTTAAGGAAAAACATTTTTTCTTCCTCCTCCTTGTAACAACCTTTTATGTACTTGAAAACTGTTATCAAGTCCCCTCTCAGTCTTCTCTTTTCCAGACTAAACAAACCCAATTTTTAAAATCTTCCCTCATAGGTCATGTTATCTAGATCTTTAGTCGTTGTTGCTCTTCTCTGGACTCTCTCCAATTTGTCCACAGCCTTCCTGAAATGTGGTGCCCAGAACTGGACACAGTACTCCAGTTGAGACCTAATCAGCACGGAAGAATTACTTCTCATGTTTTGCTTACAACACTCCTGTCAATACATCCCAGAATGATGTTCGCTTTTTTTGCAAGAGCATTACACTATTGACTCATGTTTAGCTTGTGACCCACTATGACCCCCAGATCCCTTTCCACAGTACTCCTTCCCAGGCAATCATTTCCCATTTTGTATGTGTGCAACTGACTGTTCCTTCCTGAGTGGAGGACTTTGCATTTGCCCTTATTGAATTTCATCCTATTTACTTCAGACCATTTCTCCAGTTTGTCCAGATCATTTTGAATTTTAATCCTAACCTGCAAAGCACTTGCCACCTCTTCCAGCTTGGTATTGTCCGTAAACTTTATAAGTGTACTCTCTATGCCGTTTTCTAAATCATTGCTGAAGACATTGAACAGAACCAGAACCAGAACCGATCCCTGCAGGACCTCACTCGTTATGCCCTTCCAGCATGACTGTGAACAGGGCCGGCTCCAGCGTTTTTGCTGCTCCAAGTGGTGAAAAAAAATTGAGCCGTGAATAGCGGCACTTCGGCGGCAGCTCTACACCCCACCGCTTCATTCTTTGGCAGCAATTCGGCGGCAGGTCCTTCCCTCCGAGAGGGACCAAGGGACTTGCTGCTGAAGAGCTGGACGTGCCACCCCTTTCCATTGACCGCCCCAAGCACCTGCTTGCTGTGCTGGTGCCTGGAGCCGGCCCTGACTGTGAACCACTGATAACTACTCTCTGGGAATGGTTTTCTAATCAGTTTTGCACCCACCTTATAGTAGCTCCATCTAGGTTGCATTTCCCTAGTGTGTTTATGAGAAGGTCATGCAAGACAATATCAAAAGCTTTACTAAAAACAAAATATACCATGTCTACCACTTCCCCCCCATCCACAAGGCTTGTTATTCTGTCAAAGAAAACTATCACCTTGTTTTGACATGATTTGTTTTTGATAAATCCATACTGACTGTTACTTATCACCTCATTATCTTCTAGATGTTTGCAAATTGAATGCTTAATTATTTGCTCCATTATCTTTCCGGGTACAGAAGTTAAGTGGACTAGTCGGTAATTCCCAGGGTTGTCCTTATTTCCCTTTTTATAGATGGGCACTATATTTGCCCTTTTCCTGTCTTCTGGAATCTCTCCCATCTTCCATGACTTCTCAAGGATAATTGCTAATGGCTCAGATATCTCCTCTGACAGTTCCTTAAGTATTCTAGGATGCATTTCATCAAGCCCTGGTGACCTGAAGACTTCTAATTTGTTCAAGTAATTTTTAACTTGTTCTTTCTCTATTTTAGCCTCTTCTGATCCTACCTCATTGGCATTCACTGTGTTGAACATCCAATCACCACCAACCTTCTTGGTGTAAACCGAAACAAAAGTCATTAAGCACCTCGGCCATTTCACGTTTTCTTTGTTATTTTTTCCCCCTCATTGAATAACAGGCCTACCCTGTTCCTGGTCTTCCTCTTGCTTCTAATGTATTTGTAGTATGTTTTCCTGTTACCCTTTATGTCTCTAGCTAGTTTGATCTCATTTTGTACCTTGGCCTTTCTAATTTTGTCCCTGCATACTTGTATTATTTGTTTCTATTCATCCTTTGTAATTTGACCTAGTTTCCACTTTTTGTAGGACACATTTTTGATTTTTAGATCATTGAAGATCTCCTGGTTAAGCCAGGTTGGTCTTTTGCCATACTTCCTATCTTAGCTACGCTGGTCAAGTGTGTGATGTGGTGTGATCCATGACCAGCAAAGTTGTGCTGGCAAATGGTTCCTTAGTGGTTACAGCAGAAGACTTGGGAGTCAGGACTTCTGGGTTCTATTCCCAGATTTAGAGGGAGTTGTCATAAGCATAATTCCTAATTCTGAACCTTAGAGTCCAAAATGTGGGTGCCTGCATGAAACCTCCAAGCTTAATTACCAGCTTGGATCTGATAGCGCTGCCACCAGCCAAAAATTTTTCCCAGTGTTTGCTCACTCTGGTCCCTCCAAAAATCTACCTGGGGGAACCCAAAGATCTCAGAGGCCCTGAGTCTTACCCACAAAGGAATAACTCCCTCCCCTTGTCTTCTCTTTACTTCCTCCCAGGCTGCGCCCTCCATGGGGTTATCCTGGAAGATTACTGACGTTAAACTCCTTGAATTGGACAGGAAACAAGAGGGCAGGATTTACCTTCCCCCCTCCTTCTTTTTTCCGACCGCCTTCCCAGTCTTTCCCTTGAAAGAGACCTGTGAATCATTGGCCACAGGGATTGTCTATCCCCTAGAGCCGTCACTTAGAAAAGAAAATCCAACAGGTTTTTAAAAAGAAAAAGCTTTTATTAAAGAAGAAAAGACTCATAAAAAATCGTCTTCTGTATCAAGAATAAGAATAGTACAGGGTCAATTGCGTAAGAGAGAAAAATATGAAAATAAACAGCCTTTATTGAAAAAGATTAAATACAATTGTAAACATCCCCACTCCGCAATACACACATGTAAATAACAAAACATGAGAGCATATTGTTTTCTACCCTTGGTGATCTCTACAACTTGACGGAAGTATTAGAATGCTTGAATGATGATAAGATCCCTCTTCAAGCCGAGAGACAGACAAAAGAGCACATCACCAAGGGCTACACAGACCCAACATTTCTCACGTGAACCCTGGTTAAAAAAGATCTGGTTTTCCTGATTGGTCCCTCTGTCAGGTGTTTGGTTTCCTTTGTTAACTTCCGTTTTAACAGGTAAAGAAACTAACCCTTAGCCTATGCTGTTGTATGACAGGAGTGTTGTCCCTCATAATTAGAGCACTGGGGGTGAGGGTGGATTGGAAGCCAGGACTCCTGGGTTTCTGTTCCCAAGCTTTCCAATAAGAGGAAAGGACTAAGAAACATGTCTTGCAGGTTTTGTCATTCTTTTCTGCCAGTGACTGGCTGTGTGACATTAGACAGGCCAACGCCACCCCTCTCTGTGCCTCAATAATCCCGATCTGCACAATGGGAGTTTAGTCAGCGTGTATCAACCCTACAAGTTCATGCAGCAAGCCAGGAACTGATCCCCCAGTAGTCATTGCTCCCCCAGTCCTGTCCCTTAACCCACAACAGTGGTTCTTTCCCGTAGGTGCCGCTTCAGCACCACACGCACCAACTGTTTCGTGCTGGTCCCTGGGTTGAGTCTCCTAAGCTGAAAGACCTGCTTACACCATCTGGAGGATCCCCTGTTTTTTCCACGCCAGCATGACCTAGATCAATGGAAGAAACTGGGGGAAAGGAATTAAAAAAAAATCCTGGTCCTGAGAATCATTCTGATCTGATAGATTCAAATGTTTTTCTTTCCAGGCAGCTCTTTCTTTAGAAGTGACTAACTTGCTGGCTGCCCATCTGTTTTTCCATAGATTGACGTTGATTTGCAGTTGAATACCCTCGAAGGAGTAGGGAGAGTGTGGTGTGTATGTGTGTCAAGTCCCCTCAGTGTCCCTTGCAGCGGTTCTGTTGTTTAATAAATATCCTTCCTTTTTGCTTGCTCCACGAAGAGGCCTTTGACATGTGTTGGGTTTTATTCCTCGCCCTGCGTCTTTGCCTGGCAAGCTGGGAAGGCATCTGTTCTGTTATCGGAGGTATGAGGAGCAGGACAAGGTAGGAAGATGAGTCCCTCCATAAAGAAGTTTCGGCACTCCCTCTCTCTTTGGGGTGACTCAGACGCATTCTCTCCCTTCATCCCAGTCTCGTGAGCATGTGTTGAGCGGAACATTTGGGTCAGACTAGTGCTCACAATTCCTCCCTGGCCCTGAGAATTCCCAGAAGCTCAAGCCTGAGCTCCTTTCATTGTTGAGGTGGGCTCTGCATTAAGCTTCAGAGTACCCCAATGTCAGAAGGGCATATGTTTCTCGCTTTGTGGGATCCAGATGTAATTGTGGTGTCCGGGTTGTGTGTGTTTTTCTTTTAGTTTGTTTTGTTGTTTTTTTGTGTTCGTTGATTCTTTCGTTTTCGCTATTTGGGGTGTGCCAACCTCAGAGATTTACAAAACAAGACGCCAAAGCCACCCGTGCCATTATCCATCCCTGAGACCACTTCCCTAAACCGCCTCCCTCATTCCCTTCAAGTCCCCCATAAGCTTCCCCATGGACACTGACTAACTTCTCTAATCCAACCCGCAAGTAGCCTGTGGGTTGACTCGGGCTACTTGGCACTTGATGTAGTTGAGCCCTGGTTCGGTAGTTCCTACATCAGATTTTGAACGCTTAGTGTTAATAACTGGGAATGCTAGCATGAACCCTCTAAGTCTTAATTACCAGCTTTAGATCTGATATCAGCTGCCACCAGCCAAAAAATTCCAGTGTTTTGGCCTCACTCTGATCTCCCCAAAACCGTTCCCCTGGGGGAAACCCCAAGACCTTCAGAGGCCCGAAGTCCTCAACAACAAAAGGGAAAACACCTCCTCCCTTTTGTCTCTCTTTCATTCTCAATCCCAGCTCCCTCCCCTGGTTATCTTGGGCGATACTGTAGCTTAAAAGCTCCTTGGAAATGCAAAACAGAGAGCACAAATTTAAACCTTCCCCCTGCCTTTCTTCTCCTGGGGCTGCACAGATTCACCTCCGTAAATACTTAGCACAAAAGAGATATTTTCCCTTCCCTTCGTTTCCCCTTAGCCCTACCGCCAGAGAAAACTCAAAACAGGTTCTTTTAAAAAGAAGCTTTAATAATAAAAGAAAGAAAAACACACAAAACATGATCTCTGCATCAAGGTGAACAATTACGCAGGAGGGCCATTTAGCCCTTAAACAGAAAAAATATGAATAAACAGGCCTTATTCAAAAAAAAAAAAATAAATTAACAAAAAATCTTGAATACATTCCCCAGCAAACTTACACACCATGTAAAATACAAAAAAAACCATAAAAAGCCTATTGGTTTTTTTTACCTTTGTACTCAACAACTTGGAAACTGAAGATTAGAAGCTTGAAGATAGGAAGAACCCTCTTTCATAGCTTGAGAGACAGACAAAAGATACACAGACGCCTCATCAAAAAAATTGCCCATCCGCTGAGGCTTTGAAAAATCCGGTTTGCTGATTGGTCCTCTGAGTCAGGTGTGTGGTGTCCCTTTTGTTAACCCTTTACAGGTGAATAGAAACATTAACCCTTAAGCTATCTGTTTATGACAGAGCCGGCGATTGCCCTGTTCCGTCCCCTTGGCGCTTTCGCACTGCGATTATCCTGGACTTGCCAATGGTTAGGATGAAGGAGGCAGGGAAAAAACTAAGGCAGAGAATAGAAGCTGGGCAAGGCCATTAGAAGTCTTGGAACCCAGAGAAGTTTGTGGACAAAGGGGGGAGAGGGCAAAAATGCTGAGCTTGCTTGACAAAACAGGAGAGAGAGGGGGCCACGGGGCCAGTGGTGCTAGACTGGGACCTCAGGAGACCTGGGTTCTAGTCCCAGCAATGTGTGACCTTGGGTAAGGTTCACTGTTCCTGCACCTACAGTTTCGCCCACATGATAAAAAACAGAGAAGAACAATAACTTCCTGATCTTCTAGCCTATTTATCTGTCATTTTTTTTTTTTTTTTTTTTTGTTTACTTTGTATCTAGACTCCTCGAGTCCACAAGATTAAAAGGGCAGGAGGGGAAACATGGAGACCGCTGGCACAAGAGGCAGAGACCTTTCCTGAGGTCCACACAACAGGTCCACATTCCCCATCTGCTTTCCGTCAAAGCCATCATTCAACTTCCTAATAGCCGCTATATAAGAAAAGTCCCTTCCTCCTCAATCCCCGTTAGATTTCTCTGTTTTCGCCCATAAATCTGGAACCACCAATCACCCATTTTCTATTCCCAAGGATGCTGGCTCCCTCCCTTTTTCTGGTGTCCCTCCACCAAAGTTAAAGAACATTAAGAGCCGCTTCTGGGTACGACCAAGAGTCCATCTACGCCTATGGATCCTGTCTTCGTCATCAATGGCCCAATGCCGGGCTGCTTTCACGAGGGAATGAAAAGAACAAGGCAATTATTCAAGTGATCGGCCATCCAACTACTGTTTTTTCAGGTCCTAAGCAAATCTGGCAAGTTTAGAGGCTATGTGCACCCCAGAGGATGGGGTTGCATCCCTGACCATTTTTGCTAATACTGCATTGATAGGATCTATTCTCCCA
This sequence comes from Chelonoidis abingdonii, assembly GCF_003597395.2. NCBI lineage: Eukaryota > Metazoa > Chordata > Testudines > Testudinidae > Chelonoidis > Chelonoidis abingdonii. The sequence continues at coordinate 161,634,166 of NC_133770.1, read as the reverse complement.
AACTCATTTTAGTTTTCTTTTTATAACTCACTTATATCTGAGTTCTCCTTGTTGTCTTTCTCTCCCCTGGTCCATGCACGCATTCTGCCTGTTTCCATCCTCCATGTGTTGCCCCTTGGGTGCATAGCCATTCTTGCATGGCGCTCCCCTTTGGCCCAGCAAGCCCGGGATGCCGCTCTGCTTTGCGCTCAGGATTGCACAGGATTGCAGCCTGTGGTACTGACAGGCCGCTGACGCTGGTCGGGCTGTGACTAGCAGGATTCGGTGGGCTTGCCAGTCTTGTAATTACAACACTGGCCCGGTGTGAGCCGAGGGGAGGAGGCAGAGCGGGTTAAGGTGAACGAGCAGGCGGGGGAGGCCAACTCCGGAAGTAGGGGCCAAGCACAGACGTAGCAGAGCTTGAGGAATACAGCGAGTAAGTCACTGCAGAGCAGAAAAGCTCAACTGACTCAGGCCCAGGAGGAGGGATACAGGATGATGCACTGAGGGGATGCACGCTGAAGAAAGAACCCTCAAGTTCTTTATGTTACTGCCACAGCCCGCTTTGCCCACCCATATTCCTGTTCCCCAGAATGCCCCAGGGCTCCAAGCCACTTTCCGCAGCACCGTACTTGTTACCATCAAAGTCCGCCAGCTTCTGGTCTTTGCATTCCTGGCATGCGTTTTTTGGTCATGCAGGAGATAATGTTTCCAAACATTGATGTTAGCCTGATTCTCAGCAGAGAAGGGAATTTTTTTCTTGACGTCAGTTAAACCCAGCACTTTAAGCAGGCACAGCTGGACCAACTGTTTCACGTCAATGCTAGCGACACCAGTAAACTTAATAGTAAGGAACCTACCTGGCCTCCAGAGGGGCACATGCCAGGAGAGGGTCCCCTGGGTTCTATCCCAGCTCTGATATTGAACTCACTCCTTGGGCAAGGCCCACTTCCCCTGCCCGGTACCGTCTTGTTTTCCCTCTGTTAAAAAGCAAGTGTCAGTGAGACTGACCTGCTCCACAGCACAGGTTGTGAAAGCTGAATTTCTTATATGTGGTCGGTTGACAAGACTGTCTTTTGATCAGATAGGAAGGTGCTTATGAAGTAAGATATCCCTAGCCAGATTCCACAGCTGTTTTGCTCCCCTACCCCCTTGGTTTGGTAGTGAGGGACACTGCCAGGGGCTGCAGAGTGTGCATTGGGTAGGAATCTCGCAGAGGGCCTCCGTTGTTTTTCCTGGTTTTGTCTCCATCGGCCTCGCTTGGCTTGGTTTCTCGTGGAATCTCTTTGGCCACAAGCTGAGGCTGCTGCCAGCAACCATCGCGGAGCCTGCTTGTTCAACCAACAGTTAAAGAACATAAGAGCAGCCATTCTGGGTCAGACCAAGAGTCCATCTAGCCTAGGATCCTGTCTTCTCACCTGGCCAATGCCGGATGCTTCAGAGGGAATGAAAAGAACAAGGCAATTATCAAGTGATCCATCCCCTACTGTTCAGTCCTAGCAACTGGCAGTTAGAGGCTATGTGCACCCAGAGCATGGGGTTGCATCCCTGACCATTTTTGCTAATACTCATTGATGGATCTATTCTCCACAAACTCATTTAGTTCTTTTTATAACTCACTTATATCTGAGTTCTCTGTGTCTTTCTCTCCCCTGTCCATGCACCATCTGCTGTTTCCATCCTCTGTGTGCCTTGGTGCATAGCATTCTTGCTGCGCTCCCCTTGGCCAGCAAGCCCGGGATGCGCTCTGCCTTTGCGCTCAGTTTGCACAGATGCAGCCTGTGGTACTGACAGCCCTGACGGCTGGTCGGGCTGTGACTAGCAGGGATTCGGTGCTTGCCAAGTCTGTAATTACACACTCCCGTGTGAGCCGAGGGGAGGAGGCAGAGCGGTTAAGGTGACGAGCAGCGGGGGAGCCACTCGGAAGTAGGGGCCAAGCAACAGACGTAGCAGAGCTTGAGGAATACAGCGAGGTAGTCACTGCAGGAGCAGAAAGCTCACTGACTCCAGGCCCAGGAGGAGGGATACAATGATGCACTGAGGAGGATGCACGCTGAAGAAAGAACCCTCAAGTTCTTTATGTTACTGCCCAGCCCTTGCACCATATTCCCTGTTCCCCAGAATGCCCCAGGGCTCCAGCCCTTCCCCAGCACCGTACTGTTACCTCAAAGCCGCCAGCTCTGCTGCATTCTGGCATGACGTTTTTTGTCATGCAGGAGATATGTTCCAAACATTGATGTTAGCCTGATCTCAGCACAGAAGGGAATTTTTCTTGACCTCAGTTAAACCAAGCCCTTTAACAGGCACAGCTGGACCAACTGTTCACTCACTGCTAGCAGACACCAGTAAACTATAGTAAGACCTACCTGGCTCAGAGAGGGCACATGCCAGGAGAGGGTCCCTGGGTTCTATCCCCAGCTCTGATATTGACTCACTCCTTGGGCAGCCACTTCCCTGCCCAGTACCTCTGTTTCCCCCTCTGTTAAAACAGTGTCAGTGAGAATGACCTGCTCCACAGCACAGGTTGTGAAGCTGAATTTCTTATATGTGTGTGACAGACATGTCTTTGGATCAGAAGGAAGGTGCTATGGGAAAGTAAATATCCCTAGCCAGTATTCACAGGCTGTTTGCTCCCCCTACCCCCTTGTTGGTAGTGAGGGACACTGCCAGGGGGCTGCAGAGTGGTGCATCTGGGAGGAATCTCGCAGAGGGCCTCCGTTGTTTTCCTGGTTTGTCTCCATCCCTCGCTGCTGTTCTCGGAATCTCTTTGCACAGCTGAGGCTGCTGCCAGGCAAACATCCCGGAGCCTGCTTGTTCAAACACTGCAGCAATCAGGAGGTACGCTGCAGGCCCAGCAAAGGAACAGAAGCTTCACCAGCGAGCAAGGCTGGTGCCAGGTAACCATCCACTTCACCCCAAGGAATCTCTGCCCCTGCTGCTAGCCAAGACACTTTTGAGGGAGGGTTTTATTCCTTCCCACCCCCATGACAAATGAGGGGGCTTAAGCTGCAGGACTTGGATCAGGACTGTGGATGCAGAGGCTTAGTGCAGAGGGTCACTCCCTCTGCAGCACACGCACTGGGATATATGTCCCCACTCTGGTACACGCTCATAGGACTCCCTGCTTGGTGCCTGGGCATCATGGACTGGTCTAACATGAATGCCCTGCCTGGCTCTGGCCAAACTTAGCAAATACTAAGCATTGTGGAATGACCGCAGGCCTCTGAGCTGAGTGATTGCCCAAGGCCAGATAAACACTCCCACCCTGTGAGATTAAACACAGGAAGGACATGGGGAGCAGGGGGGAGCGCGTGCTGGCCCTGTCCAGATGCAATGGGGTCATGTTACTGACTATTCAAGTTAGCGTGTGCTCTCTGCACGTTCCACTCAGCTGACAGGGTACACAGCAAGGCTATATAGCACTGCAGGTTCATGGGGTTGTGAAATGAACATCAGTTCCTAGCAGGAATGTGTCCACAGAGCAAATCAATGAGAACAGTAATCAACCTGGCAGAGAGGAAGGATGGCCCAGTGGTCAGAGTGCTAGCCTGGATCTCTGGGTTCAATTCTTTGCCCCGTTACAGACCTTCTGTATGACTTTGGGTAAGGCCCTTAGGTTTCCCATCTGTGATAGCATTAATAGCACTGCTCTGCCTCACTGCTACTGGGATGGTGGGGGCCATACAAGTCCCTAAGGATAAAGGGCAACACTAAGGATTGAGTGGCACATGGGGCCTGACACCTCTGCCTCTCCCTTCCCCCCCCCTCCCCCCATGTTACATCCTGGTCCCACAGGGTAAAGCCAATGCAGGAGCTCTCAGAGGAAGGTAGGGGCTCGTCCACATCCGGTTTTTAGTTACACTGGGGCAAAACCCCTGTGGTGTAAAAGGTGCCTTGGTTTTAAATCACTTTTAGTTCTGATGCCCTCTGTGTACAAGCCGAGGCATTAAGGGCCGGTGACTTTCACCAGGGTTAAATTCACTCTCAGAGAAGAAAGCCCGCAGGTTCTTTGGTCATACTGGGAAATTATCAAGTTTGTTTCTTGGATTCTTTTTTTTTTTTTACTTGGCCAGTGCTGGCAGTGCAGAATTGAGCTCCCTCCCGCTGCCCTGCCATCCTCCACTGTGTCATGGAGCTCCGGTATTTCAGGGGGAGAACCTGGAACTGGCTGAATTCTGCTCTTTGCAGCTTGGTGTCTCTGTTTTTGCTGGGAGCATAGCATATTCTGTGTGCAGCAACCAGGCTGGACGGGGGGAGGAGGAACATTCCTGACATATTTAACAACTTTGGGATGGAAGTAGGATGCTGAGCTATTGACGCTGAGGCTGTATTATTTGCCAGATCAGCACTTGTCCGGGATCTACATTTTTAAATAGCTCTCCTCCTTCCACTGAGCTGCCTTCCTGTTCTGGGTAAACCCACAATCCCTTCGGTGGTACAGGAATGCAGGTTGGGGTCTTGTCTTCCTAGGGGCTACACGTCAAGTCCATTCCAGGTGGGCACAGGAATCCAGTTTGAGATTTGGAAAAGATCTTTTAGATCCCATCTAGTCCACCACCAGAGATTTTGGAATAGGAGACTTTCCACACTGGATCAGACCCGTAGTCCAACTAGTCTTGTCTCCAATAGTGATTCTTCAGAGGAAGGTGCAAGAAGCCACACAATTGTCAGTGATGATACAATCTGCCCCACCCCACGTCAGCCAAAGCTTTCTTGCAGTTTTCCTTACTCTTTGTTTTCTAGAGTTGTTTCAGGACTTGTTTGAAACCTCCCCATGTAGCGCGTCTGGCAAGGAGCTATATTGGCAGGAGAGCATCTGGACAGCACTTTAAGTCGATGTAACTTACATTGCTCGGGAGGGTGTTGTTTTCACATCCTTAATTGACGTAGGTTACATTAACTTGCATGGTAACGTAGGCCAGCCCTATGTGAACTGGTGCTGCAGGGCTGCGTCTTTTGACTCAGGCAATAGAGGTTTGTGCATAGGGTGACCAGATGTCCCGATTTTATAGGGACAGTCCCGATTTTTTGGGTCTTTTTCTTATATAGGCTCCTGTTACACCCCCCCTCCCATCACGATTTTTCACACTTGCTGTCTGGTCACCTGTTCGTGCACATAAAGCCAGAGGGCCCAGGTTCAATCCCTGATACCAACAACGCACCCAGCATCATGGTGTTACATTGGCAGTCGATCAGAGATAGCCTTTCCTCTGGCCAAGACTTTCTAGAGCATAAAACTGTCTCCTCTCCATTCCCTGGGAATCTGTTTGGTGGTGTGTGCCCAGCTGTGTTTATTATCCCACAGACGTCTGGATAGTAAAAGTCTCTCCTGTGTGGTGTCCTGCAGTTTTAAGTATCTGGAGAGTTGGCCTGGGGGTTCTGTTTGCTTTGTCTCTCTTTCCCAGCTTTGGTCCTCCATAGAAAATGCCCACTGTGGTTTCTTCTTTGTTTTTCTTTCCTTTTATCCTTGTCTGGAGGGTTTAAAGCCAGAAAGGATCATTGTGATCACCTAGTCCAAGGGTGGGCAAACTTTTTGGCCCGAGGACTACATATGGGTATGGAAATTGTATGGCGGGCCATGAATGCTTACGAAATTAGGGGTGTGGGGGTGCAGGAAGGGTTGAGGGCTCCAGCTGGGGGTGCAGGCTCTGGGATGAGACTGGGGATGAGGGGTTAGGGGTGCAGGAGGGTGCTCCAGGCTGGGACTGAGGGGTTTGGAGGGCAAGAGGGGGATCAGGGCTGGGGCAGGGGGTTGGGCGTGGGAGGGGGTAAGGGGTGCATGCTCCGGGCAGTGCTTACCTCAAGCAGCTCCCAGAAGCAGCGGCATGTCCCCGCTCCAGCTTCTACATGGAAGCGCAGCCAGGCAGCTCTGTGCACTGTCCTGTCTGCAGGCGCCGCCCTGCAGCTCCCATTGGCTGCGGTTCCTGGGTATGGAGCCCCTGGCTGCCCCTGCGCATAGGAGCTGGAGGTGGGACATGCCACTGCTTCCGGGAGCCACGCGGAGTGGAGCAAGCCCCTGACCCCACTCCCCAGTTGGAGCGCCAGAGAGGGGCAAGCCCCAGACCTTGCTCCCCGGCAGGAGCTCGGGGGCCAGATTAAAACATCTGGAGGGGTGGATGTGGCCACCAGACTGTAGTTTGCTCACCCCAATCTAGTCTGACCTTATCTATAGCATGGGCAAGAGAATGCCCCTGAGTCGGTCTTGCATCTTGTGACCATGTTTTGATTCTGTTGCTCCCTTTTCATTCTTAAATTGCAGTTCACTGGTATTGAAAATACATTTGGAATGGGGCTTTCAATTAATCATAGTTAACTCAAAACAAATGAACTCAATTAAAAAAATCAATCATGATTAATCACAATTTTAATTGCATTGCTAACAATAGCAGAATACCCATTTCAATTTACGATAAATATTTTTGGATGTTTTTCTACATTTTCAAATATATCTATTTCAATTGCAACACAGCATACAAAGTGTACAGTGCTCACTTTACATTATTTTATTACAAATATTTGCACTACAAAAAAGATAAAAGAAATAGTATTTTTCAATTCACTTCATGCAAGTACTGTAGTGCAATCTCTATCATGGAAGTGAAACTTACAAATGGAGAATTATTAATTTTTTTACATAACTGCCCTCAAAAACCAAACAATGTAAAACTTTAGCGCCTACAAGTCCACTCAGTCCTACTTCTTGTTCAGCCAATGGCTAAGACAAAGACGTTTGTTTACATTTATAGGAGATAATGCTGCCCGCTATTAGTTTACATTGTCACCTGAAAGTGAGAATACGCATTCGGGTGGCACTGTTTTAGTGAGCGTTCCAAGGTATTTACATGCCAGGTATGTTAAATATTTGTATGCTCCTCCATGCTTCAACTTATAGATTGCACTTTTTTTACAGTGCAAATATTTATAATTAAAAAATAATAATATAAAGTGAGCACTCAACACTTTGTATTCTGCATTGTAATTGAAATCAATATATTTATAAATGCAGAAAAACATCCAAAATATTTATAATAAATTTAAGTTGGTATTAAATTTATTGTGATTAACTGATTAATGGTGATTAATTTTTAAAAATTGTTTGACACCCTAATTTGGAATAGGAGCCATATTCTCTTGGGGCGTCTACCCAGAGTGTGTTGCAAATGGATGCCATTTTGAGAGCTTAAGTGGGACTGAAGTGGTGCAAAGGACTTGATCTGGTTCAGCACAGAGGTTCAGTTCACCCAGGTTGAGTTGAGATGTGATCTGCTTCTGTTCATCTGCATGACCCTCCTTTGCCAATATCATTCTCCCTAGTCCATGTTTGCTCTTGCTTGCTCACAAGAACACTGTTCACTTTTTGTGTGCGTGACCCTGCTCACAGCCCCATTGCTCCTCCCCATTCTCCTGCTATTCCACCAGCCCAGCCAGTGTGGATGTGGGGTCTAACTAACTCATCCTGAAGTGACTGCTGCAAATGATTTGGGAAAGACTATTCTTTTGACAGAGCAGTACAATTTTATCATGTCCTGCAGGATATTTCCAGCTTTGAGGAGCTACTGGAAGGCTACCGAGCTACCAGACTCTTTGGTTTGCCAAAACAAACCAATCTGCGGCTGCTGGAGATCTTTTAACATGGTGGGGTGCTGAGGTAGGGAGTGGGGGATTAGAAAGGGTGACAGAGAGAGGGAATGAGCTTTCTGTTTATTAAAGGAGCATGCCTCTTGCAGTTCAGGGACTGAATACTCCACGGACTGGCTTGTGTCATAATAAGAACCTTGTTTGTACAAAGCTCAGCCCTGGGATTACATCAGCATTCCAAGAAGCAAAAGAGAGAACGAGACAACGTCAAGCAGCTGAGTATTTAAGTTATCTTCCAGCCCTTGGAAAAGTCCGGTCAACTAAGTTCTTTTGCCCCAGTGAGAATTCCCAGCACTTCTGACACAGCAGCACCTCAGTGTGACCCATTCACAATAATGCAGATACTTAGCAGCTCTCTAGTACCTTCCACGGGAGGAATTCATGCACATGGCCCATGCACTACTCAAATCTCACCTGAGTTTAAGCACACAGACCTTCAGTTTGAATAGGGCTTAATGAGGGCATAGACTTTGAGTTGGCCCTCTGCCCAGAGGAGAATTGTATCCTAAGCCTTTCAGAAATAGGAACTGATTTAATTCATTCGGGGGTGGCAGGGGTGTAGGTCAGTATTATCGCAGAATCACTGATGGGGAAACTGAGGCACGGAGGGTTTAAAGACAAAATATTCAAAAGTAGCCGCTACTTTGGATGTATGTTAGGTGCCTGACCTGAGACATGTGGGTCTGATTTTCAGAGACTGAGACTATGCGACAGTGAACAAGATAACAGACTGTGTGTGTGTATGTGAGAGAGAGATTTCGTTATGAATTAAGGAAGAATGTGAAACTCATTGGATTCTTCATGGCCACTCCCAATTGTTTGTTTGTTTATTTTTGTTTTCGACTTGTAAAAATGAGCCCATCCAATGCTCTGAGTCCATCTACAACTATTCTAAAAAAATCCCTTTCTGTCTGTCATTTACAGTAGAACCACAGAGTTACAAACACCTTGGGAATGGAGGTTGTTAGTAACCCTGAGATGTTCATAACTCTGAACAAAACGTTAGGTTTGTTCTTTCAAAAGTTTACAACTAAATATTGACTTCATACAGCTTTGAAACTTTACTATGCTGAAGAAAAATGCTGCTTTCCCTTTGTTTGTTTTTTTAATAGTTTCCATTTAGTACAGTACTGTACTGTTTGCTTTTATTGTTGTTTTGTTTTTTGTCTCTGCTGCTACCTGATTGTGTACTTCCAGTTCCAAGTGAGGTGTGTGGTTCACTGGTCAGTTCATAACTTGTATTTGTAGCTCTGAGGTTCTACTGTAGTTGTATCAGGGTAGCACCTACAGGCCCTAGTCAGGGACTAGGGCTTCATTGTGCTTGTTCACCTGTACAGTACCAGTTCAAAGATCCTGCCCCAAGTAGCTCCCACTCAGAGTTATCTCTACGTTGGGTTTCTGTACAACCCATCCCCACGATCTGTCTACCCCCAGATAGGCCTGATTGTTAGAGGGACTGAGCCCTCACCATTCCAATTGAAGTCAATGGGAGCTCTGGATGTCAGGCCTATAGTATCAGTCTGTCATCTCTAGGTTATTGTATTACTGTCAGCAATGATTAGGTCCAATGTAAGATCCATCCTGAACCCCTAGACCAGGGGTCGGCAGCCTTTTGGAAGTGGAGTGCTGAGTTTTCATTTATTCACTCTAATTTAAGATTTCACGTGCCAGTCATACATGTTAACATTTTAAGAAGGTCTGTTTCTGCAAGTCTATAATATAGAACTAAACTATTGTTGTATGAAAAGTAAAAAGGTTTCTAAAATGTTTAAGAAGCTTCATTTAAAAATAAATTAAAATGCAGAGTCCCTCAGACCGGTGGCCAGGACCTGGGCAATGTGAGTTCCACTAAAAATCTGCTTGTGTGCCGCCTTTGGCACCCAGCCATAGGTTGCCTACCCCTGTCCTAGATTCCAACTCCCCTGTCCCCTCCCATCCTGGCAATAGCCCGAGAGGGCAAGCGGCACAGAAGTTGATGTGCCATTTTGGCTTTGACAAGCCAGTAGAGGAATCAAATTGCATAGTCCCTTCACTATGGATGCTCTGCATCCTGTCTCCCAGATAATCAGAGCATTAATTCCAGTGCTGCTGAGGGAGGAACTCAGCTGCCATGGTACAGCATGAGGAGAGAGGGGCTTTCAGTTAATCAAGATGAAAGCACCTTGTGCGGATCATTACACTGGAAGCAGGGAGTGCTTGCGAAACAGCTAGAGAGCTCATTGCTGTGCTGTTAGGAAAGGCTCTTTTCCGCTTAGCATCCCCCTTCTTTTCACAATTTCTTTCCTTTTCCTCCTCTACCCCGCTCAGCTACTGTAAATGGGAACTAGGTCGAAGAGGAAAACACATCACCACCAAGCAGCTGCCCTTGAACTTGCACCTGCTCAAGATTGCTGTGTTCTCTCCCTGCTCTGGCTGCAGCCCAGGCCTGATCTGCTGAGCTGTTATTTTGTCTTCCTGTGTGTGTTCTGCCCTCCATGCACTCACTTGGGTCGAACCTGGTCTTACCCAGATAAGGCCCCATTTCTGAAAAAGACAAAACAGCCACTGGCAGAGCCAAGTGGAGATAAACCTGGACTGAGGCACCCAGCTCCTTTGTGAATGAAATGGAGTGTCAGGAGGGGAGTGGGATTAAAGGGTAAAGATCCCTCTGAAACGCCAAGGGACTTCTCTTTTTCCAGCGAGGAAAATGAGCGGTTTCTGGTGCTGGCTGGCAGCATTCCGGGACACTTGCAGCCCATCTGTATTTTGCATCAGCTCACTGGAAAGGCTGATGACATTGATGCAGTCAGCTGTTCTCCGTGCTGCTGAGGGAACCCAGCGCTCGATCTCTCCCTCCAAGGCAAAGGCGTCTCCAGAGTGCCCCACTGTTGTAGCTGAGACCTTGGTAAACTTGCTTCCAGTCTGCCCTGTGTGAATGTTACAGATCCAACAGCACTGACATGAGAGCAGGGCTTTGTCCTGAGGCCCTTGACCAAAATTTCCCCCTTTGCACTGGTTTGCATGGTGCTGTGTATCTGACTGCTGCTCTTCTCCCCAGAGGTGGCTGCATTGCCATGGGGCTGCATGTATAGAGCTTGTGTGAAGCAATCTGGGACCTGTGATAGCCAAAAGGAAAAGACCTCTGGTACTCCCAATGCAGATTGCATCCTGGGGCGGAGAGTAGGAGCACATTAGTAATGGCTGTGACTGTCTGGGATGCTCCAGACACGTAACTGAAACAGGGTTGACTGCCTTACAGCTCCTAGCTTTCCTGGCACCCTTGCGACTATTGCTAAGTGCTTAGGTGCCTGTACCCCTACCTGGCCTTGCCTGGGGCCTCTGTGTTTGACCTTTCCACAGCAAGCCAGCTCCTACTCCCTGCTCAGTTCAGCACGCAGACCTCTAAGGCTGCTTGCTCAGCAGTTTTCTGATGCCCAGCTACACACAACGCTTGCTCCCCCAAGTGTAGACAGGCCACTGCACAGCGAAACCCAAGACTGAGCTGTCTGTCCCTCCCCCCAGTAACCCTCCCACTTCTCCCTTTCCCCAGCGTCTCTCCCCTTTGCAGCACTGGAATTTACAGTAACAAAAGTGAGTCAGAAACTTAAGCAAGGGATTTTTCTAAGTTCTGTGCGGACTGCCCAGCTGGTTAAGCAGATGGGCAGCCCCGAGGGGAGCAGTGCTAATACACATCCCCACCCATACAGAAAAGCTCTGCTCCTTTCACAATGGCTCATCACCTCTCTGCAGGGTCTTTGCACCACCCTATAGAATTGAGGCCTTGGCTACATTGGCGCTTTACAGCGCTGCAACTTTCTCACTCGGGTGTGAAAAAACATACCCCTGAGTGCAGCAAGTTATAGCGCTGCAAAGCGCCAGTGTAACAGTGCCCCAGTGCTGAGAGCGTGGCTCCCAGCGCTGCAAGCTAATCCCACGGGGAGGTGGAGTACGTGCAGCACGTGGAGAGCTCTCTCCCAGCGCTGGCACCGCAACCACACTCGCACTTCAAGGCACTGCCGCAGGAGCGCTCCTGCGGCAGCGCTTTGGAGTTTCGAGTGTAGCCAAGCCCTGAGTAGAGAATTGTATCCCTGCTATAGAGTGCAACCTCTCCCAGTCCCTTTGTTACATTCCATGGACCAGACCCTTAGCTCATGGTCTCCTTGACCTCTGCAGCGACGCTTTTTATAGCAGCTGAAGATCTGGCCGGATAGGTCATTGTAGTAGAACCCTGTTGCTTTCATCTCTGTTAAATTCTACAGGACTTTTCCCTGAGGAAAAGGTACAAAAGGACATAACAGGTTATGCCAAGCCCTGGCCTTCTGGCTTATTGCTCTGAGACCTTTAGTGTGAGGCCAGGGTTCAAATCACAGTCCATGTGTCTCTTGCTTTGTGGGAACAGGAGACTCTTGTGGAGGCAGCCCGGACAGCCACTGAGGGAGGATGGCTTGGCAGCTGAAGAGCGGTGATCTCTGCTCACCCAGTCCAGGGCTTAGTAGTTATAGGGATCGTGACCAGGTGGTGACATCTCTGATGTGATGGAGAGCAGGGGCTAGGCCAGGGGTCGGCAACCTTTCAGAAGTGCTGTGCCGAGTCTTCATTTATTCACTGTAATTTAAGTTTGCGCGTGCCAGTCATACATCTTAACGTTCTTAGAAAGTCTCTTTCTATAAGTCTGTAACATATACCGGTAACTAAACTATTGTATGTAAAGTAACTAAAGTTTTTAAAATGTTTAAGAAGCTTCATTCAAAATTAAATTAAAATGCAGAACCCCCCAGACCGGTGGCCAGGACCCAGACAGTGTGAGTGCCACTGAAAATCAGCTCGCGTGCCACCTTCGGCACCCGTGCCATAGGTTTCCTACCCCTGGCCTAGGCTATGGTATTTGGAGGGTCACTAAGAGGGTAAGAGAGAACACAGCACAGGGTCTGAGGAGCGACCCGAGGGACTTCAATCAAATGCATGTCTGGGTCTGGGCAGGAGCCCCTGGGGCCTTTGGGTAACAGTGAATGTGACACTGGGTTTGGCAGGAGCCCCGGTGGATTCTGAATAACAGTGAATGCAGAGCTGGGCAGAGGCAGAGGCCCCTGGGAGTTTCTGGAGAACAGTGCATGTCAGACCACAGTAAGGAGGAGGCACCGGCCCTGGGAATAACAGGGTTTGTTTTCTATCCCATCAGGTCACTATATATATCCCTAATTAGCCAGGCCTCACTTTTACCGTTTTGCTGCGTTATTTTTTAGACCTCGGGTTGGAAACACAGAACAGGAGCAAGAAAACATCAAACCCTTGAGAAGAATTTGAGGGAGCCCATTGCGGGTGGGCAATACCAGAACCAGAACCCCTCTGTCCTGGGATTTGAGTCTCTTAATCACGTACTTGACTGAAGCTCATTCCTAAAGACTCTGAGATGAGACTGCACAGGCAGACAACGTCACACTTTGGCGCTTGGAAAGAGACTTTGAAGACAACGCTGTAATTCCTGTGAAGAGAGAGGCCCGATTCAGCAAGGTGCTTAAGCACGTGTGTTGCCATCAATGGGACTACTGCTCAAAGTCAGACCTTGTCCGCACACACAAGTTGTAGCACTCTGCTGTCCGAGTGTAGCTAGGGATTAGTGTGGATGCGATTCCACTGGTATAAAGGTGCTTATGCTGGTACAGCGGTATGGAAAGGGGAATAAGCTAGCCTGGTAAAAAGCATTTTTAATGAAATAACTGTATCCATACTAGAGTTGTACCAGAATAGCTATACAGTAAAAAAAATAAAATAAAAGTCACTCCCCTCCAATGTCCGAATAGACATTTCTGGAGTTATTCTGTAGCTGGGCTTCAACTGATCCTCCTCCCCACAGGCTGAGGAAATCCAAAGCTTCTTTCCTGGACCAGACAGCCACACCAGGTTCATCTGGAGCTTTACATGGAGCCATACCTGTGTGCTCGCCAAGGTGGACTAGCGGGTAGAGAGGCATTTCAAAAACACAGTAGAGGTTTTAAAGGTGATGGGCAGACTTCCGGTCCCTGCAACTCCTGGGCAGCAGAGTTCAGAATTGTGACCAGAGCTGCCACCATCACAGGGACAGGGCCATTGTGGGACTGCTGCTGGAGGACTGTTGACAGCAGAACAGTGAATGCAGCATCCACTCAGTGATGGTACCTCTGCAATAGGGCTCTGAGATGGTTTGTGTTGTCCATGGAGTTGGCTTACCATGACCCACAGAAAGTCAGGGTTTTACCGACGGAATGCAAAGTTGAGTGTGGACACATGCAAAGATGTGTTGAAATGAGGCAAGTTTTACTGGTAAAACGTACAGACCAGACCACCTACTTCTTTATTTTGTCTTGTGTATTCAGTGCTCTTGATAGGTACCAGGCTGACAGTCATGGTGAATGAACGCTTTTAATTATTGTTCAAACGAGTACAACATCAGCAGCATCAGGGCCACCTTCCCTGCCACACTGGCCTGCCAAGGTGCATCCGTGAGAAGGGATTTCAGTCTGGCTGATCCAGCTGGTCCTTGGCCTATGAGCTGGGACTTCCCCAATATGTTGTTAATTGCTAGCCTGCAGGGGCGTTTATTTGTGAGGTAGGCAATTGTTTGGGGAAGTGGACGGAGACCTCCCAACCAGCACCTTTCACATGGAAATAGCCACATTTTGCACTTCTGCACAGGTAGCAGTGTTTGGCCACGTGGTTCAAAAGTGCCTGGTGACTTGGAGGTGGTCAGTTTGTGGCAGGCCAGCTTTAGACTCCTTAAAAAGGTCTGATTCTCAGATAGTGCTGGGGACCCACCATTTGAAAACCAGGCCCCCTTTTGATGCCTTCAAGCTGGACATCCAATATCTCACCTCCCTGTCCCTGTTCAAAGAAGGGGACATCTCAGTCCATTCGTTACCAAGGAGGATGGTGGTTGTAGTAGGAAGACAGCCTGAGACATAAGCCCTTGTATCAAGAAGTCTGGTACGAGGAAGGACCTGCTCACAGAATCTGGCAAGAACAGGGCTGATATTGCAGAAATATGCACTCCTAAGAAGTGTTAGTCACAGAGTACTCACGCAAACACATCCCAATATCAAGGATGGTACAAAAACATTCTCCAAGCACAACAGAAACACACAGACCCCTCCTAAAAGCTGAGGTCAGGATGACAGTACGTAACAAAAATGTTTTAATTGAATCAATATGTAGAAGGTGATAACTAGCCACATCAGAGGGCAGTAACTATGTTAGAAGGGCGGTACTAATGTGTTTGTATCGGGGTACAAGATGTATCTCAGAGGGAGAATCTTTGGCCAGGGTGAGGGGCAGTGGAAAGTCCTGCCACTGACTGAGCTGCATCCATTGTCATGAGCATTCAAGTCTTAGTGTCCTTGTAGAGTCTGCCAGGTGCTATTACTGTGCTTTGTCGACAATAAACCTGGCCAGGTGCCTTCGTCCCTTAACGGATCTTGTGGTCATTGGGCAGTTTGATCGAGGTCTGCTGTGCCAACTGTATGTGCAGAGCTGGGACAGCACACAGTGAGAACACACACCTGCAGCCAAACATCTGGCCACAGTGGTAACTTTCAATGACTATTGGTCTGAGCTGGGTGTGTCCTAGAGGTTAAAAGCCCCCACATTTGATCACCATTCCCCTGAGACTAATATGTGTATTAGAGTGCACGGTGCTTAAAATTAAAGTGTTGCGTCTCCCAGGGCTGCCATTCACGTAACCATCTGCCTACAACTGTCTTCCTGCAAAAATGTGAGCAACCTCTTCTGTTCATAGCCAGGCATCTCCTGCACACCTGACTTTTATAAACCACCTCAGAGACTTCTAGCAGGTTATGCTGTCATGTTCCCAGGGAGATCATTAGCAAATATAAAGCAGCCCAGCTGTTGTGGTTTATGGTGTATACTCAGCATATGGAGCAACTTTGTCACCAGACCAAAAAAACAACAAATCAACATGTCCATGTAAGATCAATTTGGAGAAATAGCCAGGCCATTCCCAAACCTGCCCAGGAATGGTTGAACCCAGGCCTGTCTCAGCTTGTCTGTCTTGAAATAGCTCCACTGGTTCACATGAGGTCACATCAGAGTGTAAAACAACATGGTTCATTGTCGGTGGCTGAGCGTATGGTTGTAGCTTATGAATTATATTGTAAATTCTTCCGGGCAGGGGCCATAGGTCTGATCCACCTGTGCCTTGCGTCTTGTGGCGTCATGTGCATAAGTGCAAAGTGAGTGTAACCTGCTGCTATTCTTATTGCTTGTGTTCAGATACTGTGGTGATGGGTGGCAGTATAAAACCCTAAAATAGATTATTAATATAGCAGTAGCGTCTAGAGCAAGGTTGGTCAATAAGTGGACCATTGGCCAAATCCAGATCATCAGACGCTTTTGAATGGACCCCGAAATCTTTTTATTTACTCATTATTAGTATTATCATTATTGTTGTTGCTTTTTATTATTTTCTCTGGATTCTGGACCTTGACTATACCATGATCAAGAAATTTGGACCTAGACAAAAATAATTGACTACCTCTGGTCTAGAACCAGAACCAAGATTAGGGCGCCATTGTTATAGGCGCTGTCAGGACGACGGCTCAAGCGCTCCGCTTTAGTCTTCGGCAGCAAGTACCTCACTCCGTCTCTTCCTCTTCGGCAGCAGCTCAATCTTTTTTTTTTTCTTCTTCGCCACTTGGGGCAGCAAAAAAACTGGAGCTGGCCCTGGGCACTGTACAAACACCTGGTGAGAAAGCCTCACCCAGAAGAGTTTATAGTCTAAATTCACAAGACAGACAAAGGGTGAAAGGTGAGAGGAGTTGCCCAGGGTCATGCAGCAAGTCAGAAGCAGAACCACAGATATATCTCTGGTCTCCTAATTCACCAGCTAGTGCTCTATCCACTAGACCACACCGTCTCTCCTTTCTGCTGCACATTAGCCTCATTCATACAACTCCTCCAAACGGTGCAGGGCAACAATGGATCAGGTCCCTTGTTTTCGTATGTGTTTGTACAGTGCCTTGCACAGTGCAAACCCCGTTCTTGAGAGGGGCCTCTGACTGACTGCAGAAGCAGTATTGCCAGCCCTAAACGTTAAAAACTCAGGAGTCAGTGGTGGCCCCCACAAATCAGGAGATTGTCTTTAAAAATCATGAGTTTTTTTGAATTTGGGGCTCTTTTTTTATTTACCTTCTGGCTTTTGAGTGTTTGGTGGAGAGAAGTGTCACATTCTCAAGCTCATTTCCACAATCATGATAGCTAGAAACGTATTTAAAAAAAAATATGGAAACTGCCATTCTCAGGAATTCACGACTCCAGGAGCTAGGACTAAAAAAACCCCACCAAATGTCACAAGGCTCTGGAGAAAACTGTGAGTTTGGCCCCATCAACAGCATACTGAGACTTTGGATAATTGGCTGAAGCCCATTCCCTGTTTGTTCAGACACAAGTCTCTACTTGAAGCCCCAGAGAGACTTGCAACCTGTGCGCTAAACCAGTTTCCTCCATCTGACAGCAGGATGAGAGGAGGAGCTGGCCCAGAGACCAGTTTTCCCTTCCCTTCTGGCAGCTCTTGCTTGTGACCCCACAGTCTGTACTGCCATGTCCCACCATCTGCCTGAGCTTTGGTTGGGGTCTAGTACTGGTTGAAGGCTGTTAAAATTCTCCGCTTCCCTCTTGCATTGCAGAGAGGGTAATTTACACAGAGCACTCTGCTTGCTAATCTGCTATCACCAGTGAACTACAAACATCAGACAGCACCAGCCATTATGCTAATTGGGGATAAACAGGTCACAACAACGTATCAATTACAGCCAATGCTCTAAGAGAAATTAAAAGTGTCTTGGGAATCTCTCTTTTTTTGAACAGTCCTTTAGCTCCTTCACTCCTTATGTGTGAGGTGGCTGGGGAAACTCCATTGGGTCATTTTATGGCATTAGTTGAAATCTTTTGCTTGAAAAAAGATTCTTGATGAAAATTGCCTTTTTTAAATAGAAAAGAGGTTTGTTTTTTGTGACATTTTCTCAATGAAAAATTATATCGGATGTTGAAAAGATTAAAAACTGAAAAACATTCATGAAATTAAAAAAAAAAAGTTTTATTTTGTTATGAAGTTTTTCTTGGAAAATCTTTGCCATTATCTGACCAGCTCTGTTAGTTTCTAATACCCCTTTAGCCCTGTGTGACAGTATCCCTCTACCAGGGCCGGCCCAGGCCCCAGCACGCCAAGCACGTGCTTGGGGCGGCACGCCTGCGGGAGGTCCACTGGAGCCACGGACCGGTGACCTGCAGAGCGCTCCCCGCGGCATGCCACCGTGCTTGGGGCGGCGAAATGTCTAGAGCTGCCCCTACCCTCTACCCATCTCAAAGCACTTTCCAAACAGTAGTTAATTCAATCCCACAACCCTCTGCAGGATAGATGAGTATCATCATAACCCACTTTGCAGATGAAGGAAAGAGATGGCACAGGGAAGTAAGTGAGTTGGGATGTTAATCCTGCAGCTGTTGAGACAATGGTAAAACTGTCATTGGCAGGATGGATTTGATTTAAATCATTATTTAAATCACTAGTCAGGAAGACTCGATTTAATCATGGTTTTCTACATAAAAGTGCATTCTTGTTGGTTGTTCTAACCTTAATACATTTTCTTCACAACTCAGAGATAGATGTAAGTTTCATTTTTAGAAGATACACACTATACATTTTTAAACAGTGATTTATTCTGAAAACTTTTCAGATTAGTTTTTCAGCTATATCTGAAAATGAATGATTGTTTGGTTATTTCATTTACCAAAGGTAATTGAAGCAGATATTTGTGAAGTCCCTGGGAGGTGAACTATTTCCAATTCAACAGGTTAATCATTAATATTTGGAGGATTTTCTTGCCATGCTATATTAGGAGGAGAACATCACCAGACAGACATTTAAATTGCTTTATTTAACTAAAATAACAACTTTATGTATTCTGGACTTTTTTCTTCAACAGCAAACATATAATATTTTAACAAAACAAGGATATGTCCCTAGTGTCTCACATTTATTTCCAGACTTCTACTTGTCCCCATCTATTCCGCCCCCAACAATCCTCTAGTCATTGAACTTTTTGAAACTTTGCACTTTTAGGGAGAGGTAAGGGATTGACTCTGTGTACACAAATTTGCAGAGGGACAATAGGGTTGAGGTCTGTTATTTCTCACCTCTACATATATATTTATTTAAAAACATTTTTGCTGTTAACAAGCATGTTACCTCTGGAGACATAAATCCACAGTTTAAGAACTCCAAAACTAAGCATCTCTGATGGTATCTTCTAGACTGCGCACTGAGTCCCATGGGGTAGATAGAAAGATTAACCTAAATAATCTATACAGAAGCCCCTGGAACCCCATAAAATTGGGTCCCTAATCCATGAACTATTGGAACTCATTTACAAAACTTTTCTTAAACATTACAGTAATATATTGTCTCGTACTATCGAATTAGAATTTATAATCCCTACTCCATGATGGGATATCTGAGCTATACTGTATCTTAATTAAAACTATCTTTAGATAGAGTTTTTTTCCTCAAAAAGCATTTTATCAAAAAAATCCAATTTAAATTAAAAAAAAACATTTTTTTTTTTTTATCCACCCTGCTCATTGGCTTTAACAGGAGCAGGCTTTGGCCCTAGCCGAAGGGTACTCAGCAAGTCAATAGCATCCTGGGAGTAGAGCCCACGAGTCCTGACAGCCAGTCGCCTCCTGTACCTCACTAAACACCACTTGCTCTCAGCCAAAGGAACCCAGGTGTCCTGATTTCCACTTAGCTGCTCTAGGCACAAGACCACAGTCCCCTCTCAGAGCCAGGGATAGAACCCAGGCATCCTGATTTCCTAGTTCCTTGGTCTAAATACTTTTGCATCTTTGGGTCCATACACACACTGTATGGACCCAGTATCCTTTAGGATCTGCTAGTGGTGCCAATGACTACAGACATTTTAACCCCAACATCACTTAGGCTTGCTCTGAACAGGGTTAGACAACATGCCAGTAAAAACGCTGACGGATGGAGCTGATCTGATGATAATGGGGGGAAAGGGCTAGTCTACGTAGAGCCAAAATCGTTCTCCCCAGCATTCCCTGACATGTTCCCTGACTTACAGTGATCCTGCCGAACATGTTACCCATGATGCATTGCAGTCTTGTTGGTATGTGTGTAGCTGAACTCTTTGAAAGTGCTGCTGGCAGGAGCTTGCAAGTGATACTTTGCTGCCTTGCTTTTGCTGAATGTTTAAAAAATATAGTAACAATTATTGGTTTCCCATTCCTGCTGGAGCCCTTAGGAGCTTGGTCAAGAGGGCAGATTTTAGACTGTGCGTATTCCTCTCATGGGCATTGTTGCCACTTTTCCAAATTCTAAGTGTGCAGTTTGTCTGTGTTGATTCCCTTTGCCAACAATCCCTTTGCTGCAGAGAACTGTGTTCTCCACCCACGTGGCTATTAAAATACATTGCCTCTTAAAAATGCACAAAGCCACCTTCATTTAGGGATACACCCAGCTTCAATGAGCAGATTCTTAGCCGCGATAAGTCAGCATTGCTCGGTTGAAAGCATCGCCACTTTTCAGAAGAGATGTATTTATTTGTCAGTTAGTGGAGATAGTGGAATGAGGCTGAGAATCTGGCTCAAAATCATTGCAGTTTTGTTACCCAGGTCTTACACGTACCATAAGTCTCCCCATGAGGCTTCTAGACATGCTCTTAATTTATATCTCTTGGCTGCATTCACAGCCTTGTGCCTCCTTCAGCGAGTTTACTTTCCCTTGCCTTTCTGTACGGTTCTTGGCACTACCTAAGCGAGGGTATTGTCCATTAATCTATTTGAGAGTCAGAATTCCTGCAATCCCTAATCTTCCCCTGCAGAAGTTGCAGGTTCTGACATGTTCCCCAGATTCTTTTTTATTATGTTGTAATAATTATTATGATTATTATTGCACTACTCTGTTGACTCCTGGCCCATATAAATGCATAGTCATTCCAAACATTGCACAATTCATAGCCGGGTTCCTTTTTCTAGCTGCATGAGGCAGTGTGACAAATGCCAGACCGGGAGCCCAGACACCTGAGTTCTTCACCCAGTTTCACCCCAGGCCTGCTCTGTGACTCTGGCAAGTCACTTCTTGTGTGTCTTGTTCTGCTCTGCTGTAAAATAGGGAGAAAACCTACCCTTCCGGGGGAAGTGTGTTGAGATACTAGAGACTTTACAGCACCTGCGCTGCGTTAAGATCTCTCGTGTAGCCGCTCTATGCCAATAGGAGAGAGCTCTCCTGTTGACATAATTAAACCACAGTGAGCAGCGGTAGCTATGTCAGCGGGAGAAGCTCTCTCACCGATATGGCGCTGTCCACACTGCCACTTATGTCAGCGAAATGTATGTCACTCGGGCGGGGGGCCGCGCTCTTCTGTTTTAGGCCATTTCTACACTGGCGCTTTACAGCGCTGTATCTTGCAGGGGGGGGGGGGGTGTTTTTCAACACCCCTGAGCAGCATAAGTTTTGCTGACATAAGTGGTAGTGGAGACATGGTAGCATAGAACATCATTGTTCTGCACCTGATTAAAGCTGTGATCACTAGAGACAGGCCTGAACCACAAAGTCTAGAGCCAAAGGTCTCCTTGTTTTGTTCAGAGATGGGGGTTTGGTTCAGCCATTGTAAAAGAGAGCAGGTACCACATTCCTCTCTGGGTTGGGATCTGATTCTAGCCCAATATTCAGAAGGCTTTTGGTTTTCTCGAATTACCCTAATTGTCTGGCCTCATTTTCATAATTAAAGACATAATTAAAGATGTTAATTGCATCAAAGCAGGGACTGGGCATCATCTTTCCTTACGCGTTAACTGATCCTGTCATCTTCCTTTTCGTTTTTATTACTCTCTCCTCCACCTTTTCCTTGGAGCCAGAAAATTTTGGTAAGCTAGAAATGCAGGAGGAGGTGGCTCATTTCCCTAAGTCCTCATTCCACTGTGCTGGCTGCCTTCCCATTCAATAATTCTAACATGGACTGTGGCTGTCCATTAATTGCATTGTAGAGGGAAGGGCAAGATACTGTCTCATGCAGTCTGCAGCTCCCTGTTCATGGACCAGGCCCATTGTGCCAGGCACTGTGCAAAGACAGAGCACAGAGATGGATGGTCCCTGTCCCAAAGATCTTGCAATCTACATCCGTCTTTTGACACTGGGCTCTTATAGAAACAGGGTAAATGACCTAAACCCCCACCCCAGACCTTCTCAGGGTGTTTCAGTGAAAGTCTGGCCCCCAAGGCAGACGGTTGTGCCAAATTCCTATAACTGAGCTGAATCACCATCCCGGGGCTGGCTGGCTGAGTGTTGATGGTGGCTCTCTGAGATGCAGCCCCCCAGGGTTTGCATGTGGATTCCATCTATGCAGCAAAGAGGAGAGCCTAGATGGCTTTTCCAGGGGAAGGAAATGGAGGGAGGAGGAAAAAGCCATCTGCCAAGCCAATTGTTAAGTCTGGGGGATTCTTTCTCAGCCTCCTTTGGCCAGAAACCATCCTGTTTCTTTTAGCACTGTTTCCCTGCCCCGTCCCCGTGGCAATGCAAGTTATATCCTTTCAAGATTAGGTTGCTCCCAGGGTTCCCCTGTATGCAGCATACAGGACAGGCTTTGTTTACCCTGGTGATTCCAGCTATCAGTAGCCAGTCACTGGGGTAGCTTCACTAGGGCAGAAATGCAGGCCCAGGGTACATTTTATCTGGTCAAATGGCTGTGGGGCAAGTCTGCTTAATAGACTAGGAAGGAGGCCAGAGCTGGGCAAGGGGAAGGAGAGGAGCAGAGAGGGAGACCAGGTATGTGATAACAGCGGGAAAAAGGGTTTTAAACACAAGAAGGATAATTCTGAACTGGCTCCTCGTCTATTTAAATTGTAGGCTGCTCAGGGCAAGGACATCCTGGTTCTCTGTGTCTGACCGTGCCCAGCACAATGGGGCCCCATTCTAGGTTGGTCCCTACGCGCTATTGTAATAAACATATAGTCATAATGGGATTTCAGAAGCTGGATATTGGGATTCCCTCATCTCTTTTCTCCTATCACATGCACTAGGTGTCCCCATTCTGTGCATCCCGAACTCTGCTGTCACATATTGGAACCGTTCCATCACATACCTGTGGCTTCCATTCTAGGTGCGTTCTACACAGAGAATTGACCGGCATTATCTGCTTGCATGGTGCAGTGCGATTCTTAACCACCCAGAGCTCTACTGCGATGCTTGGAGAGCTTGCTACCATAGAATTGCCCTTGTAGTCAGGAGGCAGGATATTCCGTCTTCTCTGGGGTCAAATTCCCCACACACACTGTGCACTGGGCCAGGGCTAGGCCTATGTATGAGGCAAGGCCCAATTTTGAGGGCTGAAGTAGGACTAAAGTGGTGCCTAGCCTTGTGGGTACTCTGCTCAGGGGTGAATTTCACTGTATACATGGGGACAAATCTTCTGGGCCTTCCTTACCCAGGCAAGACTTCCAGTGGTTGTAGTGAGATTTGCCTGAATGGGGGCTGCACCGTGAACTCAGGGGTTGGCTCACTGCTCCTGATGGACCCGAACCAAACCACTGAATCAGTTCCCAGATCTGAACAATGCACTTGGGCCACTAATCTTTATACCAGGACAGCCCCAAGCTTAGATCCAAACTTAAAATGTGTTTAAAATCTGAATCCAGACTTTGCAACTTGGGCCCCATCTCTCCTGTGAATGTTGGAGCCCCACCGCCTCTCCTCCCAGGCTGGCAAATCAGGCACAGGGCCCCCACCTCCAGCCTCTGAGGGCCTCCATTGTGACTCTGGTGCTGCTGTCCGCAGTGTCCATCGTGCAAAGAAGCTGAATCCAGGCTTGCTGTGGGGAAGGAGGGAGGCAGAGGCCGTGTTTGCACCAGAGATCTCTCAGTTGTTGTACCATATGGTTTCTATTCTCTTTGACAGAGGAAGCTGAGGTTATTTGAGTATCCCTTGGCTGTAGACTGACGTGTGTGTGCAGACACAAAGAAAAAGGAGGGTGCAAAGAGGGAACTTGCAAAAGAAGCTCCAGGTTAAAACAATTTGTGTAATAATAATTAATAAAAAAGTCCGGAGGCCTGTTGTTTCCAAACCAGATGTCTGAGCATCACTGCTGCTAGCAGAGCTGGTGATCCGACACAATGGTGGAGCACAGAGCACCAGTGGGTACTCCATCTACATCAGTCTTCTTTGTTGCTGCTTTCCCTGCACGCACTGTGTTTTCATTTTTAACAAGGTGGGGCGGGAGGAGAGGAAACCCCTGCTGCGTTCTTTGGGAGGTGCATTTGAGGCGGAGATTTAACTCCTCACCTTTCCTGTCCTGGGACTCAGGAGAGGCTGAGCAAGAGAAGAAACAGGGAGAGAATCTGTCTTAGTTATCCCTGGACTGGAGCTGCACTTTGCCCCAGTGGTGTGTTTTCTGAGGTCGGTTATCTGGGATTGTGACATGGGCTGAGGTGCCTGTGCACAAGAGAATCCATGGGCAGGTCATGGGACATCAAATACTGTCTCCCTCCCCCCCCCCCCCAGTCGTTTACAATGTTTATCAGTGTCCCTCTTGAGCTGGCAAATGTGCCCCGACCCAAACCTGCAGGGCACTCTGCAGCTGCTGTGCGGCTAAGGAAATACGGTTGATCTGAGCTCAATTTACTGGTGGCAATGAGAACCCAACAGACTAGAGCATGTGCACTGTGCTCCTAACTCACCGAGCTGCTGGGTGGAATTCTCTGCCCTGTGATTTATCACAGTGTTCCCGTCTGGCCCTGGAATCTCTGTATCCATGAGGCACCCTCTGAGCTGCACGTCCGGAGGCCTGATCCTGCACTATCCACTTTGTGCAGTCATTTGCACCAGTGCCAAGTGGCTGTAAGATGCCAGTTCCGAAGGGTAGCATTTGACACCCATTGTGTTGGTGTAACAGAGAATTGGGTCTCCAGTCTTTAGCCCCCAGCCTCTTTGTTCTTTTCAGAAGGTCCAGTGGAATATTCTGAACTAATAATCCTGGAGAATAAATATATGCTGGCAGTATCGCATATGTCAAGCCTTTATAAATCATGAGTTGTGTCCCAAAAATCATGGGCCTGCCTTACAAATCATGAGATTTGGAGGGAAAAAATCCAGCAACTGTTGGGTTCTTTTTCTTTACTTCTTTATGTCTGGGCCTTTAGAGTGCATTCAGGTCCTGTTTTCAAGCTTTTCTCTGCAACCATAAATGCTAGAAACTTCCTCTTTTTTTTTTAAAATGAAAGTGGAGATTCTCACCTAACCATGTTCATCTGTGGCCAGAAAGTGCCTTGAGAAATACATCAAATATAGCAAGACTCCATGACAGACTCACAAGAGCAGTTTTGTGATGCCTACAAGTCATCACCAGCTGTCTGTCACTTTCCTGCCCCTTCTACTTGGGCTATGATTGTGGTACCATACGGGACCCTGGAACCAAGACCCCAAAGCCCTGTTTCTAGAGCATTGATTGCTCTGGCAAGTAGGTGCTGGTCTTAGCCTTCCTGGTGACAGAGGGCCAGAACAAACCCTGTGCATCACTGAGACCCTGAAAGTCCCTGTTTTCTACCTTCAGTGGGACATACGTGCTGCAAAAGGCTACGTACTGGGACATTTCACCTGTAAGCATTGCAATGGGAGCTGAGCTCTTTTGAAAATCTGGCCCAGCAGTGGCTCCAGGACACTTGAAAACCCAGCCTTGAGTATCTGATCTTTTTCTTGATTCTTCCCAAGCTGTCAGCTTGAATAATATCCCATGACTGCAAACTCCAGTGTTCCCCTTATAAAACGCCTACCCTCAGAGGGCAGCAGAATTAAAACCCTGACAACTTCTGCCCCATAACCGGCCTATCCCCTTTTTCCATTTTCCAGCTGCCTTTCTGGGAGACATAGCATTGGACGAGGAGGATCTCAGGTTATTTCAAGTGGACCGACTCGTGGACCTCAAACGCCGCACCATTGAGAAAACAGCCACCAACACCTCAGGTACAGTAGCACCTTAAGAGCAGTAGTGACTGTTAAGCTGCCAGAGCTCTTTACTCTGGTCTCTTCCTGGTACTTCCTTTAGATGCTGCTGCACACAGAGGGACGGGGGGGTTGGAGAAGAGTGGGGTTGCCAAAGTCATTCACAGTTATTGCTGTTCGGTAGGATTACTAAGTGCCCCCCTACCCCCAGCCCCAAAGCAGTGGAATGTTTCTGCCCCCATCTGCTAAGCCGCTGATGCTGGGGTGGTCACTGAGGTCACATTTCTAAATGATTTCTGGCGGGTAGTGTCGCATGGCATGCTGCATAATGGAACGGAGGGAGAATCTCCAAAGCAAAGGGCAGGGGATGGCTTGACCTAGGGCCCATTGAGAAGACGGGATTATGGACTGGAATTTTCAAAGGGTCCTGATGGGAAAGTCAGTGGGAATTGGGAGCCCCGCTCCCTGAAAGCCCCTTTGAACACTCCATCCTGTATCATTAGCCCGGTATTCATTACTGCGGAACGCCTGGCTGCAGGATGCTGTCAGAAGGGAGAGCTTGACCCTGTGGTAGGGCACTGGCCTGAGAGTCAGGAGGTCCCAAGTTCCCGGCTCTGCCACTGCTATACTGTGTGACGTTGGGTGAGTCATGTTACCTGTGTCACTCAGTCTGGAAATGGAGATCGCGACACTTGCCCATCTTGACTCAGTGCTTTGAGCTCGAGTGAGGGAAGCACAGAGGCTTATTATTCATGTCCTGGTTGCCTCTGGCGGGGCCTGTGTTGTAGCTCTCTTAAAAGGAGCAAGATGTAGAAGAGATTTAATCCATCCCCACCCTCCCCCCGTATCTTCAGATGCTTGATATCATGATTGTTTGTAGTATCCATAGCACCTAGGAGCCCAGGCCCTAGACCAAGCCCCATTGTGCTGGGTGATGTACGAACGCAGAACAAAGGGATAATCCCTGCCCCCAAAGAGCTGGCTGGTTTAGCCCTGAGAGCCACAGGTAGGAATGACACTTGCCTGTCTCCAAGAGTCTCTTTCTGTGCCACATACAAATCACAGACCCTCCTGCTCTAGCTTTGTTCACCACAGGCCTTTAACTAGTGACTTGTGCATAGGAGCCATTTGGTGCAACCCTAATGCCAGGGCTCCCCAGCCCTATTCTCCTGCCTTTCTTTCATCCTCCCCGCCCCGTACCGAAGATAAACAGAACAGCCTGGCCAGCGCTGAAGGATTGGATAGACCCTACCAACCATCCTGCTGAGAGGCAGGGGTCAGTAGCCCTCAAGCTGCTCCACTGTTAGCTCAGCTGCTAGTCCTGAGACCGACTAAAAAGGGGGTAGACACCTCTGGCATGGCTCCACTGACAATATTTGCAGGCTGCATGTCCGTTTCGGATAAGAAAAAGGTACCCCAGCTCACCAGGGCCAATTCCCATAATCACCTCAGGGAAGCTGTTTAACCATTCACATTCCCCTGGAGTTCCTGGGGTTCTATCCTCAAGTTTTGCTGTCTCCCTGGCAGTGGGATCTATCAGGCTGTGGGGAGACTCTCTCCAAAGAGAAGAGCAGACGCCCCATTGCTTGGAACTGTAATAGCTGGGCTAGGCAAAGCGCTGGGAAATAGAGGGGACAGTCCTTCCATGGGCCCCGGGGGCAATGGACCAGTTGGGAGCTAACAGGTTTTCTCCATCTGTCGTTTCTCCTACCTCATGCACCATCGTGCCTCATGCAAAGTGGGCCCCATGGTCCGTTCTGGCTGAGATTCTCTAAAGTGATTAGCCCTTGGGATACCTCTGTTCTCAGGTGCTCGGCCTGACACCGTCCAAAGGGGTCTGACTTTCAGACAGTGCAGAGCCCCCGCCCTCTGGTGACATGACCCCTTTAAGGCATCTTGAATTGGGCACCCAAAGTCACTCTTGAAAAATCTCTTCCTATGAACCAGTCAGGGGTCGCAGAGCAGAGCTAGGGACGCAGCATAACCCCAGTGCCTATGCCCTTCCCACAGACGTGGGGGTGGTGGCAACTCGCTCTCCTTTGGTTTCTGTCCTGGATGCTGTCCGTCGCAAAATCAGCAAGCCCTGTGCACCGTCTCCTTGCCAGAGGGCCCATCTGTGCGACCCTTGCCACGCCATGTCCCTTCGCAACCCCGGCCCATCCCGACAGGCAGCATCTTCCATGAGCCCTTTGATGGCAGCATTCCAGACTATTTGGAGACAAAGAACTTGGTGCGCCCCAGCTGCTTTTATTTCATTTTCTTACAGAGACAGGCAAAATTTTGGAACGGCTGTGATTCCCAAGCCAAGCACACGTCGCTTGAGATCCCGGGGGCACTAGCTGGCCTCTGCTCTGCCCCATCCCGATCCAGCTCAAGAGGGACCAAAGCCGCTGTCTCCTCGGCGCTGTAGAGAACTGGTGGCTTTGGCGAAGGCCATGCTAGAAGAGTAATTAGTCCATCCTGCCTATAATCTGGGCTAGCGGGGTGGTCACATCCTGGCTTTCCACTGTGAAGTGTGATGTAGACTCATTCCTGAAATGAGCTCGGTGGTCTCATCATAGTCCCTGTTCTCATGACCCTCAAACTGGGCCTTGGATTCATCCCCCCCAGAACAGAAGTAATGGAGCAGGGATTATTGATCGGTCTGGTGTGTTGGGTTCGTTGGGCCAGGTCCATCGCTGGCATCACTGAAGTCAGTGGTGTTACACCAGGGAGGAATTTGGCCTGGGGACAGTCAGGTCACCAGGACTAAATGAGACGCTTCCATGGTCACACCCCCTGCCTTCGCTGCTCTCATGCCCCCAGGAATCAGCACCAACAGCACCAGCCTGAAGTTCAGGAGGCAGCAGAAGAGGCAATGGAGGCGGGGCCAGGCTCAGTCTCGAAGCCGCCGTGCCGCCACTTCCCGTCATGAGAGGGTGTGGCCGGATGGGGTCATTCCCTACGTGATCAGCGGGAACTTCAGTGGTGAGTGGGGGCGATCGGCACATGCTGGGCCCGCCGGCTCAGTACGCCAGGAGTGCACATTTCATTGCCAAGCTGTTTTCCTTTCTCATTCTCTATTGCTGAGGAGAGAAGGGCTCTGAGATGGCAGCAGTGTGGTCCAGTGGTTAGAGCAGGGGATTGGGCATCAGGCCGCCTGGGTTCTAGTCCCAACTCTGCCCTCAACTTGCTATGGAACTTTATATGAGTGGCTTCCCCTCTATGTGCGTCAGTTTCTCTGTCTGTTAAAATGGGGGTGATGATGACTAGGGCCCTGTCAATTTCACGGTCACAGGATTTAAAAAATGTCATGATTTCAGATATTTAAATATTTCACAGTGTTGTAACTGTAGGGGTCCTGCCCCAAAAGGGGCAAGGTGGGTAACACGGTTATTGGAGAGGGGTTGCACTATTGCCACCGTTACTTCTGCGACACTGCTGGCGGCACCACTGCCTTCAGAGCTGGGTAGCTGGAGAGTGGCAGCTGCGGGCTGGAAGCCTGGTTCTGAAGGCAGTGCTGCCACTAGCAGCAGCGTGGAAGTAAGGATGGCCTGGTATGGTATTGCCATCCTTACTTCTGTGCGGCTGCCTGCAGAGCTGGGCCCTTGGTCAGCAGCTGCCACTATCCGGCTGCCCAGCTCTGAAGGCAGCACAGAAGTAAGGCAGGCAATATCACGACCCCCTACAATAAGCTTGCAACCCCCCCATGACCTCCTTTTGGGTCAGGACCCCCAGTTTGAGAAATGCTGGTGAAATCTGTGTGGTGTAGGATAAAAGTACAGTAACTCCTCACTTAACGTTGTAGTTATGTTCCTGAAAAATGCGACTTTAAGTGAAATGATGTTAAGCGAATCCAATTTCCCCAGAAGAATGAATGTAAATGAGGGGTTTAGGTTCCAAGGATTTTTTTTTTTGCCATACAGTACAGTACAGTACAATAGTTGGGAGGTGCCCCTGCCTTACCCCACACAGGCCCAGCCCACTGGCACTGGAGACAATGAGGCAGGCAAGGAGGCTAAAGGTGCTGTAGGCTAAGAGAAGCAGGTTGTGCAGCAGCAGCGGCAGCTTCCTCTACTCTGCAAGCACCAGGGGTGGGGGGCTCAACCCTCGGCCTGCCCACACCACCGCTTCCCCCGAGCCCCCATGCTTAACCCACCTCTTCTTCCCCACTCCTTTACTCTGCACACCGCATCCTTACTCCTCCCCCCTCCCTCCCCTGCCTCCTGCCTGCGGCAATCAGCTGGTTTGCGGCATTTGGGGGATAGGGGAGGGAGGGGGAGTCGAGTCCTTGCTCCTGCCTCCTCCCTCCTGAACACTGCAAGCCAGCTGATTGCTGTGGACAGGAGGTGGGGGAGGAAGGGGAAGGCGCTGATCCATGGGATCTGCCAGCGGGTGGGAGGTGCTGTGGTGGGGGGCATAGGGGAGCTGATAGGGGGGCTGCCAGCTGTGGACAAAGCAGGCAGTCATACAACGTTATAGCGAAGCATTGCACAACTTTAAATGGAGCACGTTCTGTAACTGAGCAGGGACGTAAGATTGAAACAACATTAAGTGAGAGGATGTTAAGTGGGGAGTTACAGTACACAAAAGACCAGATTTCACGGTCTGTGATGCATTTTTCACAGTCGTAAATTTGGTAATGATGACTCTTACCTCACTTGGTAAGAGACCTGTGCATGCAACTGCTTCCACTGAGAACAACAGGAACTGCTGGGTGCTGGGCTCCTTTGAAAATCTGGCCCTGCAGTGCCACGTAAGAGTGAAAGATCATTGCTCATTCCAGAGCATTGCTCTGTCAGATGCTTGAGGACCCCTGCGACAGGTCCAGCTCAGACGTATTCCTGTGCTGCTCCTCACCCACCTCAGCAGGGCCTTTTGTGATTATTTATTATTGTAGCACCTGGGAGCTCTAGTTACAGCCCAGGGCCCCCTGGTGCAAGGTGCTGTACAAACAGAAAATAAAAAGCCCATGGGGCTTAGAGTGTAAGGAGCTGAACTCCTGGCCTCTCTTGCAGGCAGCCAGCGGGCAATTTTCCGGCAGGCCATGCGCCACTGGGAGAAGCACACCTGCGTCACCTTCTTGGAGCGCAATGCTGAGGAGAGCTATATAGTGTTCACGCACAGGCCATGTGGGTGAGTGGGGCTCAGGCCACTACCAGGTGGGAGGTGGTTCTTGTTCACTAGAGCCCAGGGGGACATTGTGTGCTGGACAGAATTGCCCAAACTGGGAATTGAGGCTGAGATTTTCGAAGTAGACCAGGGGAGTTAGGTACCTACTTCACTTTGAAATTCAATAGGAACTGAGCTCCCATAGGACCCCTTTGGAAGCCCCAGCCTAATAAGTAGGGCAGCATTGTCTAGTGATTAAAGCACCTGTGCTCTAACCTGCTTCTGACTTGCTGGATGACCTCAGTTTCCACATCTGCCCAATAGTGATAACAGCATGGGTCTGCCCCCGCAGGGGACTGGGAGGACTCGTTCTGTAAGGTGCTTTGAGATCCTCCAATGGAAGGGGCGAAAGGAGGGCCCTGGATTAAGAATTATGATTTTAATTATAAAAGACATTGGCAAATTGGAATTCAGAGGAAAGGTGGCAGAAAATTATGATGAGCCAAGTTTGAAATGTGGGTGCCTGGCTTGGCAGTGCAAAGGGCCTGACTCTCCTCTCACACTGGTGTAACTCTGCTGAAGTCAAGTAGCTATGTAGTGTAAATGTGAGGAGAGAATCAGGCCTCCAAGTTGCAGGCAGCCAGTGGAAATTTTATTATTTTTGTTACAGCAAGGCCTAGAAGCCACAATCTGTGTTGGGACCCCATTGTGCTAGGTGCTGTACATGCACATGGTGAGAGTCAGTCCCTGCCCTCAAGAGCGTACAATTGGAATAGACAGGACTAGACAAAAAGTAGGAAGGGAAACTGAGGCATGGAGTGGGGCAGTGACTTGGCCAAGTTCAACCAGCAGCGCAGTGGCAGAGCCAGGGATAGAATGCAGATCTCTGGAATCCCACTCTAGACTATGCTGCTTATCTGACTCTCCCTCATTTGAAAGAGCAAGTCCATAACATACCGTTGCATGCTATGGGGTCCAATCCTGCAGCCCTTGCCTACCCAGATGGTCTCATTAAAGTTCACAGGTCTTCTCGCTGCAGGCCCAGGCCCAGTGCTAGAAGCAGACCCCATGTGCCATTCTGATGCAGTCCCGTCTGTTGAGGTCACTGCTTGTGATCATTCAGCAGAGGCAGAGTGTGTCAGTGCTCTGCTCTAGTGCCAGGCTGGGGTTGGTCAGGCTCTAGGGCCAGATGTGGCAGGAATCCATTTGCTCAGAGGTAGGGGTGGACTCCTCCCCTGTGTGATGCCACTCAGCTGCCGGTGAACAGAGTGGTGGCTTGTGGGAGCACTAATTAGACCCAGTTAGGTATCTTGGCATTGAAACGCTGCCTAGCAGAATTTGCTCTGCCCCAGCTCAGTAGAAACTTTGGTCCTGATCCTCAAAGGGTACTTAGGCCCCTAACTCCCATTGAAATAAATGGAACTTAGGCACCTAAATAACTTTGATGATCTTGCCCTTTGTGCCTGATTTGGGAATTTCTTTTTTAAGGAGCTGGGTGCAAAGATCCTTTCAATATAGCGATACAAATTGGGGTTGCCCAAGTTGGCCCTCCTGGCAGGATAAGAGGAAACACATTGTCACACAGTTACGCTGTGGAACTCATTGCCACATGATATATTTGAGGCCAAGAGTTTAGCAGGTTGAAAAAAGGATTGAAGATTTTTATACGGCTAATAAGACTAGTCAGAGTCCTAGTAGTAAGAAAAAGAAATAAAACAAGAGCTGGGGAAGAGAGAGAAATCTTCATGTTTCAGGGCATGTGCCAACCTCTAACTAATGAAGATCAGGAAGAAACTTTTCTTGGAGGGCAGGTTATCCCACATCCGCCTTTTGCAGAGTTTCATGCACCATCCTCTGAAACACTTGGTGCTGGTCACTGCTGGAGACCACACTCTTGGCTAGGTGGAGCTCTGCTTTGACCCAGTTAGGTGGTCCCTACGTTCCTGTGATTCACAGACCCGTTTGTACACAGTGTGCATATGCCTGCAAATTGGAAAATATGATAGAACAATGAGGATGGATTCAAATAACCCAGTCTGATTGTGCTGGTGAAGCAACAGTGAAAAGTAGGTGGGGGATGTGATAGCTGTCCACATAGTCAGTGAGAAAGGAGGAGAGTCTTTGGAGTGGCAGGGCCGGCTTTAGGCCTATTCCACCAATTCCCCCGAATCGGGCCCCACGCCTCAGAGGGCCCCGCGCTCAGTGAGAATCCCTTCCCTGGCTAGAGGAACCTTTTTACTTTTTACTCACCCGGCAGTGCTCCAGGTCCCTGGCACTTCGGCAGTGCTTACTTTGCTCGCTCCAGGTCTTCGGCGGCAGGTCCTTCAGTGCTGCCGAAGACCTGGAGTGAGTGAAGGACCTGCTGCCTAAGTGCCGCCAAAGACTCAGAGTGCTGCCGGGTGAGTACCAGCCCCACATGCTTTTTTTTTTTGGTTAGTTGGTTGTTTTTCTTAGTCATTCCTGCCAGGGCCCCGTTGAAACTGTTCGAATTGGGCCCCGCACTTCCTAAAGCCGGCTCTGTGGAGTGGGGGCTGAAATAAGATGAAATTAAGCAAGGGAAGATGAAGGTTGCTCTCAGCAAATGTTTCCTGACAGGGAGATGTCTCAGGCTGTGAAACAGCCTCCCCAGGGGAAGTGGTGGATTCTGCAGCCCTTCAGCTAGCCTAGTGCATGGATCAATCCTGGGCTGTCCAGGCTGGGTAGACAGGATGGGGCCAACCTGCTTTATTCCATCTCCACATCAAGACAGAAGGCAACTCTAGCTGGAAGGAGGGCTGCTCCCCAGCATGGCAGGTGCTGCTTGTGCTCAGCAGATATGGTGAGCGGGGAGGCAGCTTTTTGCTTGGAGCTCCCCAGCCCAAGTGCTGGAGCTGCATGAATGCTGCTTCTCCTCCTCGTACCTGTGTGTAGTACAGATGCAACAAAGCACAGTTATTAATTAATCCTCTGGGGCATAATATGTGGTTCAGCAGAGTCGATCCACGGGGGAGCAATGAAACCACCCTCCTCCCACAGCCAGACAGTAACAGCCAGGAGCCCTGCTCATTACCCAGGAATGAAGCCTCTTGGTGGGAGACCAGCAGGGACTTGGTGCACTGCAGAGGTGGAGGAGCAGGAGTGATGAACTTGGTCATGCTCCGGAGCAGCCCCTGTTGGCCAGCATAAGCAGCAATGCCAAAGCATGACTCTCTCAAGGTCCTAGGGTTCGTTCACCCCTTTGTTAAGTGACAGTGGGTTCAGCTTCTCGGTTGCTTGCGTTGTTCAGACCCAGTTCTTCCTCTTCCACCTCAGGCGTGCGTAGCCATAGAATAAGGTGCACTATGGGATGAGACAGCTGGATTTGCTAGAAGCCTGCATGCTGAGCTGAGAGCACTGAACAGCTGAGAGGAGGTGCCCAGTACCTCACCGGATCAGGCCCTAAAGTACACATTTTACCTTGATTTGCTGGCAGCACATTCAGGCTTCCAAAAGGAGAAAGCGCCTCTCTCTGGCTGCTCAGCCCGGTGTGGCTTTGGCTGACTCCACAAATCTTTAAGGAGAGGAGTAGACAAACACAGGGCATTCCCCGAGGACCCACCTCTAATCACAGGGGAGAGAGAGATATATCACAAAGTGCAAGATGTTAGAACCATCACCCAGGAAATGTCCATGCGTCCTGAGCCACGGGGCCAGATTCTGACCCCATTGGGAACTGGCCAACACCTGCTGAAGCCAGTGAGGATCTCCCCATTGACTTTAATGGGTGTAGAGACCAGGGTGTGATCGATGACTTCAGGGGAGGTAGAGCAGTCTGGCCCACCGAGTGCAGAATTCTCCTTGCTGGTCTCAAGTGGTGGGTGCATGCTGGGGTTCAGTTCAGAGCAGCAACCAGCAGCGCGGATGCTCAGGCAGACCTTGTCAGAGCTCTCGGAGCCTCTGGAGTCTGGCCAAGGAGCCTTCCTGGTGGTATTTTGGCTCTTCTAGTTGTGGTCCCGGCCGGAGCGCAGAGCTACAGAAAGGAAACGTAATTGCTCTTAGGCGTTAACCCCAAACTGGTCCCAGGCAAAGATTCAGGCCAGGTCTTACTCCATCCAAATTGGTTCCCCCATCCCACCTGGGGCAGCTTCTCCCCCTTGCTGGTGACATTCACTTTTCCAGCTTTCACTTTTCCATCCCACAGGCAGCTGCAGCCTCTCAGCCCTGTGGGACGTGCTGAGCCTTCCCAGTTTCCGTCTAGACCCTACTCGCGTTAAAGTCGCACAGGCTTTCATTTAAATAAAACCTGGGCAGGCCATTCAAAGTTTCCAAAGGGTAATGCTTTTCCAGATGCACTGTCTCTTGTGGAGACATTACAGCGCTAACACTTACGGCCCTGCTGATTTCCAAACCATTCAAAGGGTCATGATTTCCCTATGGTCAGAGTGGGGACACTTCCTTCTCCACCCAGCTCTCAGACGTGCCTCGGTCATGGGAGGAGGAGGTAGGGTATCCTTGCAAGTGCAGGTTACTCCCAAACTTCATCATGCGATTGCAGACCCCTGCCCATCTAGGGATCCTAGGATGATGGATGGAGCCCTAACTCTAACCCCAGACCACTTAGCACCAGGGGCAGTGCATAGCTTTAAGGCCATTCACCCCTTGGAGACTGGCATATCAGTACCTCTCCCTGAGCCCTGCCCTCGGAAATGGCAATGATCGAAGAGTTAAGGAGAGTTGCTGATTGGCTGGCTGATCTCATTCCTGCTACGCATGGGGTTCGATGGGGCTCTTATTCCTCCTCCCCACCCACTCCAGGTGCTGCTCCTATGTGGGCCACAGAGGAGGGGGACCTCAGGCCATCTCCATTGGGAAAAACTGTGACAAGTTCGGCATTGTGGTTCATGAGCTGGGTCACGTCATCGGCTTCTGGCACGAGCACACGCGCCCAGACCGGGATGACCATGTGTCCATCGTCCGGGAGAATATCCAACCAGGTAAAGGCCCCTGCACTCCTCTCTTCTACACTCCTCTCCACTTCCCTCTTTGTCTATCCTCCCCTTCCCTTCTGCCCCATGCCCAGCACCCTTAAGGATGGAACTGGGAAGTAGCTGGCAGTAATCAGCCCATGCTCATGGCTTATCCAGGTTCCCAAGCCCTTCCCCACCCACTGTTGCCTCCTTTGCTTTATTCATGCCTCTGTCTCTCCCGGTTTCCGCAGGGCAGGAGTATAACTTCTTGAAGATGGAGCCCGAAGAGGTGGAGTCCCTGGGCGAGACATATGATTTCGACAGCATCATGCACTATGCCAGGAACACCTTCTCCAGGTAAGAGTCCAAGGAGATGTTGCTTCAGTCACTTGTTCAGCCCACGTGCACATAGAATCATAAAATATCAGGGTTGGAAGGGACCTCAGGAGATCATCTAGTCCAACCCCCTGCTCAAAGCAGGACCAGTCCCCAACTAAATCATCCCAGCCAGGGCTTTGTCAAGCCTGACCTTAAAAACCTCTAAGGATGGAGATTCCACCACCTCCCTAGGTAACCCATTCCAGTGCTTCACCACCCTCCTAGTGAAAACGTTTTTCCTAATATCCAACCTAAACCTCCCCCACTGCAACTTGAGACCATTACTCCTTGTTCTGTCATCTGGTACCACTGAGAACAGTCTAGATCCATCCTCTTTGGAACCCCCTTTCAGGTAGTTGAAAGCAGCTATCAAATCCCCCCTCACTCTTCTCTTCTGCAGACTAAACAATCCCAGTCCCCTCAGCCTCTCCTCATAAGTCATGTGGTCCGCCCCCTAATCATTTTTGTTGCCCTCCGCTGGACTCTTTCTAATTTTTCCACATCCTTCTTGTAGTGTGGGGCCCAAAATTGGAAAACAGTACTCCAGATGATGCCTCACCAATGTCAAATAGAGGGGAATGATCACATCCCTCGATCTGCTGGCAATTCCCCTACGTATACAGCCCAAAATGCTGTTTACTCATATCCAGCTTCTCATCCACTGTAATCCCCAGGTCCTTTTCTGCAGAACTGCTGCCTAGACATTCGTTTGCTAGTCTGTAGCAGTGCATGGGATTCTTCCATCCTAAGTGCAGGACTCTGCACTTGTCTTTGTTGAACCTCATCAGATTTCTTTTGGCCCAGTCCTCCAATTTATCTAGGCCTGGCCTCTCCTACTGTAGCTTCTTTGTGAAAGCCACGCCTTGAGCCCGAGCCCTCTTTGATACCCTGTGGACCTGCCACAGGGATGAGCCTCACCCACTGCGTGAGGCATACAGACTAGGATGAGATTCCCAGCTGGGCACTCTCTGTTGGCTTGTTGGCCAGGTCAGGCTAGGTTAATTGTCCCTTCTGCCCTGGGAAGAGGCCTGAGGGAATCAGATGCCTTTCTTGGGGGATGGGGGTTAAAGAAGCCAGGAGATGTAATAGGGAGCGAATTCGCAGGAGGAGGCAGAGAAAATTCCTTGATTCAGGCTTCTGCAGGTGAGCAGCTCCTGAGGAGCTGCAGAATTAGACCCCTAAGCCCAGTTCATTGCTGGCATCACTCCACTGACGTTAGGGAGGGATCCCTTGTCCGTGAGTGCCAGGTGATGAGCTGGCTATGGCTCTAGGAAAGTTCACTGTCTCCCCCCTCTGAGGGAAAGCCAGGAGGGTACTCTCCTAAGGAAGCTGGGCACAGACAGACCATACAGGTCTCGCTCCCCAGCCGGCGCTGCCCAGTGTCCCCACACAAGCTCTCCCACAAGTCCTGGCCTGGATTAGGCAGTTGGGGCTGCTGACAACATGCAGTGGCCAGAGGGGAGACGGAGAGCGGCCAGAGAGAGAAGCAGCCACCTTGGTCACCCGGCAGGAAGTCCACTGATGGCAGAAGAGCCGGGGAAATGGGTTGGGAGGTGCAGCCTCTAGCAGGGAAGCCTGCAGCCAAGGGCACTGAGAAGGAGAGGAAAAATAATCGGTGCCTCTGGGACATTCCTCCAGAATCTCAAGGCATATCCTGATCAGGGTCCCATGTGGAGGCATCACAGGGCCGCCCAGAGGAGGGGGCAAGTGGGGCAATTTGCCTGAGGCCCTGGGCCCCGCAGTGGCCCCCATGAGAGTTTTTTGGGGCCCCTGGAGTGGGGTCCTTCACTCACTCCGGGGGCCCCGGAAAACTCTCGCCGGGCCTGGGCCCCCCGCTGCTGAAGACCCCAGGCCTCCTGAATCCTCTGGGCGCCCTGAGGCAGCGTCTTCAGGGGGCTGTGCCAGAGGGTCATTTGAGAGCAGCTCCTGAATCAGCCTGAGCTAATACTCCAGTAAAAGCCCATCCCAAGGCAGGCCCAAGCAAACAACTACTCTGTCAAAATAGTCCTGGCAGCACTTACAAGGGTGCCTCCTAGGAGTCAGGAGTAGGAGTTGAGTGTTTACCTTAGAAAGGCAGAGGAAGTGCAGAACTGGGCCTGGAAAACCCCTCATTGTCCTGGGGAGAAGGCTATGCTCTCCCAGGCTGC
The DNA here is from genome assembly GCF_003597395.2 of Chelonoidis abingdonii. Taxonomy (NCBI): domain Eukaryota; kingdom Metazoa; phylum Chordata; order Testudines; family Testudinidae; genus Chelonoidis; species Chelonoidis abingdonii. The sequence continues at coordinate 161,596,028 of NC_133770.1, read as the reverse complement.
ACACACCTGCCTCCCATGCTTCCCTTCTTCATCCCTGATTCAGTAATTCCTCGTCCACAGCCACTGTGGAAAGCCATATAATAGGGTGCCTAGGTACTAGCTTGGGGGGAGAGAGAGAGGAAGGAAGGAGAAATCAAAAAGCTGTATTTAATAATGATACCCATCTCTAAGATAACCATTTAGCTGCAGTATTGAGGCTTCTCCTGTGTCTTCTGCCCTTGCCAATGCAGGATTGTTCCATGCCTTATATTCTCCAGGGTTTTGTCCCATTTGGGTTTCAATGTTTCAGACTCATGAGGCTCTTCCTCATTACCAAATGTTTCCTGCTCTTCAGCCCCAGTTTCTGCAGGTCAGGTGTATCTCATCCCATCTCCCATGGCCATGAATGATTCTCTCTACCCCCTCTGTGATCGCAACGCTGGGGTCTCCTCCAAGGTGCATTGGAGCAGAGAGAGAGAGATGCACAGAATGTATTCTCACTTGCAGCAAGCCGTGTTTGAATCCTGATTAAATGCATGAGAAATCCCCTTAGCAGAAGTTCACCATCTGGCACAGCTGCAGCCAGGGAAAGGGCTTTGAAAATACAAATCGCTAATTACTGTATCTCACTGATCGCTGGGAGCGAGCCAGCAGCACCACATCTGGATTTGCCGCCACAGCCTGACTGCACTGCGCTGCAGCCCACCTCCCAGCGGGTTGTGTCCTTGCATGCTATGAGCTGACGATGTCCTCTGCTGAGCCTGTGGGCTCCAGATTATCCCTCCTTTTGTTGCTGCTGTTGGGCTTGTCTGTCTTTTCCCTGGGGAGGTTGGCTCAGCAGGTGAATCGCAGGTTGTGAATTCCTTTCAGCCGAGCCCGTCAGTGTGCGCTTTGCAGACACGTGTCACTGCAGGCTACGAAGGTGCAGCTGGTGCAGTTTCTCGTTGCTCTGTGTTTGTGTTGCTGCCTGGCGTGTTTCAGCCAGTACTATTGCCAGTTTCATCCACGCTGCCTGGGACGTGCTGCTGGGTCTTGCTTTCGTAAGAGACACACAGTGTTCCCCAGGTGGCATGAACCAAACCTACCCAAACCACCTGTTATCTGTAATGGAGGCAGGTCCCTCTGGCTATTTATCATGGAGTATAACAGGACAGGGGTCCAGATACACGGAGTCAGGCCTGAGTTAGTATGGGGGTTCCCTTCCACTGCTGGGTGTCAGCGGATTCAGTGAAACCAGCCAGGCTCAGGCCCCTATTCAGCAGATGCAGAAGCATGTGTCCAATCTGTTGCAGTGACGTCAGCAGGACTACCTGGGTGCATAAAGCTGGGCAGGTGCTTAAGTGCTTTGCTGAATCAGAGCCTGCAGCATCCTAATTAAGCACCTTGGTCCTACTGGCTCACATTTTCAAAAGTCGCTAGCTAGGGCAGCCTGAACCAATGGGAGGGGTCTTGGCTTTATTCCCAGCTCTACCACTGACAGACCGGGTGACCTTGGGCAAGTCACTTCACCTCTCTGTCGCACCTTCCTTTTCTGATATAGGTTGTAAACTCCTCTCAATGGTGCCCCAATCTCTAGGTGCTACCATAATAATTTGAGGTGCCTTTGTCTTTTGGTCCCCAACTTGGGACCTCTCTTTGCAGAGGTGTTGAGGACTCTCAGCTCCAATTCAGGGGAGTGGGGGATGCACGCATCCATCTTCTCTTAACCAGGAGAGGATAGAAATTCCAGGTGAATTCTGCAGAATTCTCCACCAGTTGGACACCAATCCTTCAGGCACCCTGAAAGAGGGGAAGCTCTTGAACAGTGTCCTGCTGAGCTGGGAAGCTGGACATCTGCCCATTGCTAGGTGAAGTGACATTTGCAAAGCCACAGCAGCCTTGATTGCCGAGAGGTCCTGGCCCTCCATCAAGAACTTTGCATAATCACAGTTGCTCGGCACATTTTTTTTCATGAAAGCTGGGCCCTGGAGGCTCGATATGGGACAGACGCTTGGGCTGCTCCCTCATGATTCATATTCCCAGGATCATTGGCAACTCGCGCCGTGGTTACTCACTGCAGAGCTGGCTCTGAAATTTCATCACTTATTTTCCATCTCCAGCCAAAGCCTTTTGAGGAGGAAAAAGGCTGGACATGGTGCATCCTCTAGGATGATTTGCCGCACATGGTGGTGGTGCTGCTGCAGCTGGTAGAGAATGTCCCATCTGCCTTGCCTTGTGCTGCTCTTTTAAATTCCATTGCCTCTCCCATCTTTGCCCTGGCTGCCAGATGAGAGTCCCTGCCAACTGGGTGAAACGTGTAACAATAACTCCACGGGCCAGGAAAGCATGCCTGCAGATCACTCAAGATGACAGGATGGAAACTATCGAGAAATAAAAGCCCCCTCTCTCCCTCCCCCTCCCCCCACATGCTCCTCCTTCCAGATTTAAACACGTCCATATGGTAACAGGAGCAGGGAAAGATTCCATTCATTAATGGCAGAGTCCTGACCTGTGGGGGAGAGAGAGCCCAAACTGCTTGCACAGCCTCTCTCTGTCTCAGTGCCTGGTTCTCATTCTTTTTCATTTTCCTCCATTTCCTCTTCCTCTCATTTTTTCATTTTCTCTCTCTCGGGGTATGTCTGCACTGCCACAGTGCGTCAGGCCTGGTCTGCACTGGAAAAGGAGGTCGGTTTAACGATGACATGGGTCAAGGCGTGAAAAAGCCATCCCCTCGAGTTACACCGACCTTTTGAAGAGGTGGATTAATGACAGCGATGGGAGCGGTTTCCCCATCACTGTAGTAACACGACTCCCTAAGAGGCAGCAGCTAGATAAACGGAGGAATTCTTCCGTCAACCTAACGCCATCTGCCCCAGGGGTTAGGTCAGTATAGCCACATCCTAAATTCCGTCTAAGCTGTGCGGCCGCCTATTAAGCCCCAGCCAGGGAAAAGGAGCCCCTCCCTTGGCCTGGCCCAGCCATGTCAGAGCTGCTGCAACTGGGCAGAGGTGCACCTCTCCCCCAGCCCCGAGCTGCTGTGGCAAAAGGGGGCAGAGGGGAGTCCTCTCTCCCCACCACAACCCCTGGGCAGCCTGCAGCCCAAACCCCTCATCCCCGGCCCCACCCCAGAGCCCGCACCCCAATCCTCTGTCCCAGCCTTAAGCCCCCTCCTGCATGCCAAACCCCTCATCCCTGGCCCTGAGCCTGTACCCCCAGTCAGAGCCCTCATCTCCCCAACCCTCTGCCCCAGCCCTGAGCCCCCTCCTGCATCCCTCATCCCTGGCTCCACCCCAGAGCCTTCCCCAGCCAGAGTCCTCCCCCTTCCTCATCCCAAACCCCAACCCTCTGCCCCAGTCCTGAGCCCCCTCCCATACTCCGAACCCCTCGGCCCCACCCCCACCACATGAATTTTGTTGTGTGCACTGATATGGAGGTGCTGTGTCACACAGGGTCATGACACACATCACCTCCATATTGGTGCACATAACAAAATTCATCCCGCCCATGGACATAAAAAATTAGAGGAAACACTGGCCACATCTCTCAAAAGTGTGGATTTTTCACATCCCTGAGAGACGGAGCTTTGCTGGTGTAAGTTCCCTGTGTAGACAGGTCTTCTGTTCCTCTTCCACACACATTCTCACTCATTTTCTCTCCTCCTTTTCCTTGCCCTGTTTTATTCTCTCTCTCTCTCTCTCTCTCTGGCAGGCTTTAGCCTACCTAGCAGCCTGTGGGCACCATGGAATTTGCTCCCTATTGAGTGGTTTCTGAAAAGAGGCAAGAAATACAGGCGCCAAAGCACAAGGCATAGGATGGGCCAATGCTGGGTCTGCAATACACCTTGGGCCCAGTCCTGCTCCCGTTAAAGTTTCTGGGGAAACTGCTGTTGCCCCAAGATGGGGTGCACTGCGTATCGGAATGTAGGGGTGTTCATCACTTTGGTGTGGGCCTTGGGGGAGGCCCTCCAGGAAAGCTGAGTGCAGGAGCCTTGCCCTCCGGGATGGTGTGTCTGTGGGGAAGATCCTGCCTTCTTCCTGGAGAGCAGTTGGATTAGATGGTATGAGAGACAAGGAGCTTCCCAGCTGGCATCCTGCCGTCCACCTTGGTGATAGGAAGTGAAGCAGCTTCCCTGACCCGCTCCTGTTTGTGGGATGAGCTCAGAGCAGAGGTGGGATAATGCTCTCAGACCACAGCCTGGCCCATGAACAATCCCTCTCCACTCTCCCTGCAGGGCACTCCTCCGGTGGTTTCAGTCTCTGGTGACGACAAAAGCTTCCCCCCTCGCTCCCTCTGGAGGTTCTCCCAGCATGTCTTGGCTGCTCTGCTTGCTGGTGGCTGGCTTTCATGACAGATCCGCACCCTTGTTTACATTTTGGTGTATTTTCACGTTTGGTTGTGAAATGGCGAAGGGCCATGGGGAGCTGCCCTGTTCTGTACAACTGCTGGCTGGTCAGGATTATGCATTGGGTCACTCCAAAGGCACATACTTCATGCAAGCAGCATCACAGATGAAATTAGAATGCAGGATCCCCTCTGCTCTCACCACTGGACCCCACTACCCTCCCAGAGCTAGGGTTAGAACCCAGGAGTCCTAGCTCCAAACCCCTTCGGCTCTAACCATTAGACCTTTTTCCCCTAACAAGACTCACCTTTATTGGGAGATCGCACAACCCCACCCCAGCCCTGCTGCTCCCACTGCAACCCAGGTCTCAGTCTCTGACTGGCAGATGAGTTAGTTGCCCCTGTCCTCCCACCAGCTGCATGCAATCCTGTTCTTCCGTCGGTACGGGCTTCCGGCCTGTTTGACTCACTTTCCTTCACATATACAAGGAGCACTTTAATTACAGGGGCGTGTGAGCTGTTTTTAGCAGCTTGCCCCTTTTTTTCCCTAGAACAGAGCTGACGTCTGCTTGGAACTTTACAGCTATGCCACTATTCCTGGGGCGTGGTGTGTGACACCCACGCACGGTCCCAGGGGAGGAAGCAAGCCCATGTATTAGAGAGTTCCAACCCAGCTGCCTTGATGTGGTCCCCACGAGCCAGGCCAGACCCGCACCCCCAGCTGCGCTCAACTAGGAGTTCTGCTGCTGCCCATTACACTCCTCCTGCTTCAATTTCAGTCCCCTTCCCCTCAGCACCTTTCCCCCACACTTGTGATTGTTACCCCTGGATGGCTGATTTAAAGCTATGTGTTTCTTATGGTCTCCTGTCGGCCTGGCCCAAAGCAGTGCAGCTCCTGCAGAATTGTCCCCGTCCTGCCCCCTGAGCTGCTGCCCCAGCAGGGCAGGCTCCAGGCACCTGCCCAGCAAGCAGCTGCTTGGGGCAGGCAACGGTGAGGGGCAGCATGTCCGGGTCTTCAGCAGCAGGTCCATCACTCCCTCTCGGAGCAAAGGATCAGCCGCCGAATTGCCGCCGAAGGCTGAAGTGGTGGCAGTGGAGCTGCAAATTGCAATCACGGCGTTTTTTGCTGCTTGGGGCAGTAAAAACCCTGGAGCCGGTCCTGTGCCCCAGCTCCATCGAGGGACTGGTGTCAAAGCAAACTTCACTCTGGCTGATAACCGATGATTCTGCTGACTGTAGCAATGCCATGGCTGGTACTAATGCTACCGATAACTGACGATACTGCTGGCTATAGCAATGCTAGTCGGGTGTATAGCACTATAGTGCTATAATATTAGCACTGCTATTCACAGAATCATAGAATATCAGGGCTGGAAGGGACCTCAGGAGGTATCTAGTCCAACCCCCTGCTCAAAGCAGGACCAACACCCACTAAATCATCCCAGCCAGGGCTTTGTTAAGTCGGGCCTTAAAAATCTCTAAGGATGGAGGTTCCACCACCTCCCTAGGTAACCCATTCCAGTGCTTCACCACCCTTCTAGTGAAATAGTGTTTCCTAATATCCAACCTAGACCTCCCCCACTGCAACTTGAGACCGTTACTCCTTGTTCTGTCATCTGCCACACTGAGAACAGCTGAGCTCCATCCTCTTTGGAACCCCCCTTCAGGTAATTGAAGGCTGCTATCAAATCCCCCAAACTCTTCTCTTCTGGAGACTAAATAATCCCTGTTCCCTCAGCCTCTCCTCGTAAGTCACCCCAGCCTCCTAATCATTTTCATTGCCCTCTGCTGGACTCTGTCCAATTTGTCCACATCCCTTCTGTAGTGGGGGGACAAAACTGGACACAATACTTGAGGTGTGGCCTCATCAGTGCTGAATAGAGGGGAATAATCACTTCCCTCGATCTGCTGACAATGCTCCTACTAATGCAGCCCAATATGCCCCTAGCCTTCTTGACAACCAGGGCGCACTGCTGACTCATATCCAGCTTCTTGTCCGCTGTAATCCCTGGGTCCTTACCTGCAGAACTGCTGCCTAGCCGGTGCTGTGACTACTACTGATAAGTTACAACATTGCTGAGAATAGTTGTAGAGAAACAACTACCAAGTGCTCCTGCTAGTACTAATAATTCAAATGTAATAATCCTACTTAACGTTTCTAAGATCGTTTTCAATGCTATTGATAGGACTATTAATGCTGCTACTGCCACTTCTAATCCTGGCTCTAATACTCAGTGCTGCTTGTAATACTATAGTACCAATAGGACGATAGTAACAGTGCTAGTGTGGTTTCCCTACAGCCTTTGGGGCCATTACTGTATGACCCTGTGGGATGTGTTCTGCTCCTCTTGCCTTCCTCGGTGCTGTTCCTTCCCATCTGCTTCTCCAGTCACCTTTTCTCTTCCACCCACTTGGTCCTAAAATCGCCCGCAATGAAGCTGCGCTGTCTCCTGAACGAGCGATTGGTACTTCTCCCCCCTTCACACCACCAGTCATTCCAGGAAATAATTGAGCTGAATTTTTGTGGCACCTTCTTTGACTGTGTGGCCAGTGAGGGTCTGGGCCATGTTCGTCTCTGGGATAACTCCACTGACTCCAGCCTCTCTCGAAGGGCGGTGAGCGGGGTTTGCTGTGCCCGCGTACAGCTTAGACATGAGCGGACCTGGACTCTGGCATGCCCACCGAGCCTCACTTAAGCTCTCAGACTGGGCCTGGGTGTGCTACTGAGGCAGCACGCTCCGAGAGGAGGGCAGGAGCCTTCCCTGCTCTGCAGCCAGTTTGGACAGCAGGAGAGCCCTGCATGGAGCCCGTGAAATATGAATTTCTGCTGCAGGTGCCGCTTTGCTATGGAGGCCCCAGGGGAGCTGAGTAGCTGGCGTCATCCATTCCCCTCACCCCTCTCTGCTCTTTTTCCAGGGGTGTTTTCCTTGATACCATCAAGCCCAAATACAATGTGAATGGGGTAGTGCCCCACATCGGCCAGCGGACTCGGCTGAGCAAAGGGGACATAGACCAGGCACGCAAGCTTTACAGATGTCCAGGTAAGAGCCACTGGCTACTCAGTATCCAAGGTGGGGGTAGGGTAAGTGCAGAACATTCATCTGCCTGCTGGGATCAAGAGAAAAAGGGCAACATAGAAACCAGCTACACTAGCCTGACCTGATACAGTATTCTTATTACTGGTATTACAGTAACATCCAAGATCCCAGCTGAGTTTGGGGCCCTGTTGTGCTAGGTGCTGTACATACACATAAGTCAGGGACAGTGCCTGCCCTGAAAAGCTTGCAGGCTAAATAGAGGAGGCAGACAAAGATTAGGAACATGGAGGATTATCTCCATTTTACAGAGGGAAACTGATGCACAGCAAGGTCACCCAGGGAGTCCATTGCAGAGGCAGAAATTGAACATGAGACCCCAAGAAATCTTAACCACATAACCCTTCCAGTTGAAATTGTTCAAATTTTGAAATTTCCACCAAAAAAAATCAGAATTTCAAATTTTTGACCAAAAAATTGACAATTTTTTTCACCAATTCTGCCTGGTTTTCAATCAACCATGGAGTGACTAATTTTTTACCTTTAAAAATTTTTTTTGACATAACTTCAAAGAAAAATAAAGAATAAAACCAAGGCAATAAATAAATAGCAAGAAAGAGAGAAATTTAAAAAAAAACAAAGCCCAGCTCAAATACACACTGCTGTGACCGCAATCAGAATGTGGCACCATTCTTTATAGATCTGTAGCGTATTTTATTCTAGCTGAGCCACACACCTATTTTGTTTGTCTCCTAGCTGCATGAATGTAAAATCTTTGCTAAGGACGACTCAGAAAGGATTTTAGAGGGCAGAGAATGAATCAGTGACCCGTAGGGAGTTCCACTGGGAATGGAATCCGATTTGCTAACACCAGCTGGAGTAAACTGAGCCTGATGTCCCAACCCCTTCCTTTTATGTTATGTCCCCCGGGTTCTGACGACATGCTCTGATCTGACTGCTTCCCACTGCTTTATTAATGGAAATAGCATGACATAACCCGGGTCTGAGAGCCCAGTCTGGACCGACAGCTCCCATCTTCACCAAGGCTTTGGAGACCGTCCAGCCATCCCTGACTCTGACGCCAGCGATTAAACAGATGTCAGGAAGGAAGGCAGGGACAAGTAGTCAAGAGAAGAGCTGGGAGTGTGTGAAACTTCTGGTTCCCATTTGACTCCTGAGTCCTTGTCAGGCCTGGAGATCCCAGACAACAGGCCTCGCTCACCCTCTGTGTTCACAGAGAGGTCAAAGGCTTATAAACAGAATGGGCTTGTTTTTCCACCAAGGAGTTCAGTGATGGCGGTGGGAACTTTTCTGAAGGGAATGATGAGTCAGTGCCAGGGAACAGGGGGTGGTGCAGCAGAGGGGGAGCTTGAGGGTGTGGAGAGCACGGGGCTCGGATAGCAGGGTAAGATTGAGGTGCATTGACAGAGGTGGGGTGGGTAGCCCAGAGCTGGAATAGCAACAGGTGCAGTGGGACAGGATTGAAGTGCTCTGGCAGAGTTGTGTGTGGGGAACTTGCATCCCACCCTCGTTTTGCCTGGCTCTAACTGGTGCTGATCACTTCAGGGGCCACTCCATTTCCCCTAAATACAGTCAAAACAGAATGAAAATAAAGATGATAAAAATCTGCTGAGTTTCCCGAGCCCTAGATGGGCCCTTTCTGCTGCTTTCTCTGGAGCCCACCTAAGAGAGGTTGGCAAGCTCTGTTATAAACCTTCCCCCTTGTGCCTTGCGGGTTGTTGCAAGCAGAGGATGTTACGAAGAACCAAAGCAAGTGTCAGGCAAACAGAATGGGGCTCTGGAATGCCACCCACGAAAAATAGCCATGGAGACACACGCCTTGTGACAGGTGCCTCACCAGCTTCCCTCACTCCCAGCTGACAGGGTGTTGATGGAGAAGACAGGCTGGCCAACAGCTGTCAGTCTCCTGTCTTCCCTGGGGCTTTCTGCAGGCATCAGAGCGAGTATGTTCCAGCTGGTTTTCCTGATGTGCATGGTGTGACCATGTGGCCCATCTGGCTATGGAGGCGACGGGGTCAGTAATGGGAATATTGTTTTGCAATGTCAGTGAGAATGAGTCGATTTTGCTGACACCGTTGAATCTCCTAACAAGTTCTATTTGGCTGCCTCATTGCGCTCGGTGCTGTATGTACACATAATAAGAGATGGCCTCTGCCTCAAAGTGCTCACAATGTAAATGGACAAGACAGACAAAAGAACAACTGAGATCCCCGTTGTACAGATGGGGAACCGAGGCACAGAGAGGGAAAGTCAGCGGAGTTACTCCCAGTGCAGCCTGAGATCTGAACCTAGCCCTGTGAGCTGAAGAACAATGCTGTGTAGGAGCCAGGGCACCTGGGTTCTATTCCTGCCTCTGTCACTGACTGGGCTTGAGCAAGTCATTCCACTTATCTGTGCCTCGGTTTCCCCATCTATGAAATGAGGGTAATACCACGCTCTTTGGGCCAGAGGGGAGTGGAGTGCAAGGTTGAATTCATCAATGTATGCAAAGTGTTTTAGGATCCTCAGGTGAAGGTGCTAGAAATGGGTAATGTATTTACAGGGCATCTATGATAGATGCTATGGTGACCGAGGCATTACAAATGTGTGTGATATCTAAGTACGCTACAGATAACAAACTGAGATCCAGAAATCTAGATGGACCCTGACTCAGGACAGGAGCAGGCCCTGCAGAAATCCCTGCTGCTTAGAGATAATTTTTACAGTGGCATAAAATGAGACATGCCTTATTTTTCCTTCTTTATAATGGAGCAGGAAGCGTGAAAGGAGGTTTGTTTTTGTTTTTTGTTTTGTTGATTAATCACATAAGTAAGGAGGAGTGACATCTCTTCTTCTGTTTGTTTGTCTCTTTGTTTTAAATCGAAATTCGGGTCCGCTCTCAGGTGGAAGACTCTGTGGAGAACTGGAGAACTAGTGAGAACTATGACATCACATAGGCGAGGAGAGCACAAGTTGGGCAATTGTGTGGAGAAGGGATTTTTAGTCAAAGACCTTAGAACTTTTTGTGCCAAATTGTCTCCATTGGCTTTGTGGGAGTTTTATCCTTTTACATGGATTTTTTGCCCTTGGTTTATCATTAGTTCCTGTTTAACTCCAGTGACTAATTGGCCTCTTGGAGAAAGGAAGTCTTTGTTAAACATATAACAACTTTGCCTGGCCCTTGCAGTGAGAACACCCAAGAGACCTTCTAGAGGTTCTCCAGCAAACTCAGGGCAGAAAAGAGTGGAAACTGCTGTTATTTCTAAGGTTAGAAACCAAGCAGGGAAATTTATTATTAAAAAGAGTCCAAGCCTCCTTTTTCCACGGGAGGGACAGGCTCACACCCCAATTCTGAAATTATCTTTTACATTTCACCTTTAATCTGGCTCCATCAACACAGTCCCCAGTGCTGGCTCCACACTCAGAGAGGCGGGGAAGGATGTATTGGCCCATGGACAGCAGTACTGAAATATCGCTGAGCTTCGCCACAGCCAACTAGATCATGTGGCTTCCAGATGAGAGTGCTGGGCTAGCTCCAGATAGTGCTAAGTAGTAAACCCATCATGGGCCAAGCTGGCTGGCTGGCCATGGCATGGCGTGGCAGGGTGTGTGTGGGGGAGATTCCTGCCCTGATGGAGGCGGGGCTGCCACAGGGGCATAAGTGCAGATGCAGCTCATGGAAAGCTTTAATTGGCACTTGGATGCAGCTCACCTCTGGCTGCGTTTGAGGGTCTGGTTTGGTGGCTATTGAAGCTGAAAGGCAGGGGAAATTTTTTAAAGAAGAATGTTCAATCCATGGTTCTCTGCTGGAAAGGCTGAGACTTGAGTGAGGGAGCTGGGGGGCGACACAAAAACTCTTGTAAGGTTTAATTTTCCATCTTAAAGTTGGGACTTTGGTTGCTGTGGCAACATGGCACCAGGTTGGGTTTCCATGGCTACTTGGGAGCTTCAGTCGAGGCTATTGATTTGGTTCGGGAGGTGAGGGGGATGCATCTTAAAAAGGCCAGTGTTGCTGTTTAGACAAGAAGCAAAGCTCAGAGACAAAAGACGGAGATTTTCCTTGGAGCAACACCGCCAGAGGGGTTGGGGGTGTGCGTTAAACATCAGGTTTGGAAGTGCTAACTTCTGCAGGAATACAGGGCCAACTCCCAGCCAAGGTGATTCAGCCTGGGTAAGGGGGATAAATTGTTCCTTTGCGATGTGCTGCCTGGGACGGGGGGGGTGTCTTTTTTGGGATGGGATCTTTGAAAGTCGCTGGTTGTTGAACCTGATCCAAACATCCCTGAACTTTTCATTTAGATCTTGCAGCAACCAGGGCCAGCTCCAGGGTTTTTGCCACCTCAAGCAGCAAAAAAAAAAAAAAAAAAGCCGTGGTTGGCGGCAGCTCCACCATGCCGCTTTCTTCTTCCGCAGCAATTCGGCGGCAGGTTCTTCCCTCCAAGAGGGAGTAAGGGACCTGCCGCCAAAGAGCCCGCCATGCCACCACTTCCCCTTGGCCGCCTCAAGCACCTGCTTGCTGAGCGGGTCCCTGGCAGCAACCTCCCTCTGGATGGGATGCTGGAGTCCGTGAGAGCTACCAAGGGACAGAGCATGCACTCTGGCAGTCCAGAAAGGCAAGCCTGGCCCAATTCTCTGTCTGTACAGTAACTGGGAGCACGTTGTGCTGTGCCATATGGTCCTGTGGAAGCACTTCCCAGGCTGCAGAGTACACCCTCTCCTTGTCCCCAGGACAGCTCCCCAGCATACCTTCTGCGCTTTAGTGGTCTGTTGAGCCATTTCCTACGGGCACTTGTCTCCCTTGATCTGTGCTTCCTCGGAATGGGGCTCCAGGTCTAAAGGCACCTCCAGTCCCATTCCAGCATCAGAAGCCCAGACTTTTCAGAGCTGCTGGGCCCACAGAAGGAGGTTGGAGTCTCTGGAACAGCAGTGCCAGAGCAAAGAGCTTTGGGGTATACCTGGCGCATGTGAGAAGTTCACCTGATTTTGCATCAGGACTGGTCAGAACGCTGGGAGTTCAAGCAGGCCCTGGGATTTCTAAGGTTCCCTACAGCTTTAGTTCCCCACCACTACCCCAATCCATATAATCCTTCTCAAGAAACAGCCCCACACGCAACCCTGTGACCATCCCCCACTCGCACCGAGCTATTATTCAGGAGCTCTTCCTGCACCTAGACTCTAGCTCCTGCCTTCATCCCGCTGCTGCTCTTCCTCCCTGATACAAACCTGGCAGTTCTGGACACTTCATTCCACCTGCTGCTGCTAGTGATACCCAGCCTCCCCATAGGTGCTGGAACGAGGGGCGGTGGGGGATGCTGCCTCGCCCCTTGACTTGAAGTGGATTCCATCATATACCAGGTTTACAGTTTGATTCAATGTCTCTCAGTACCATACAAATTGTTCTGGCGCCCCTGCCCACCCGGCCGTACAGCTCCTCCTGTCACAAACAGTTTCAGAAGCCTTGGATCGTTGTACACCTTGAGAATACATGCCTGTAACATGTCCCCGTGTGTCTCCACTGTAGCCAGGAGAGACACTAAAGTCAGCAAGCCCAGATACTTTCCGCTCATGCTTGCAGAGCTGGCAGGGGGAGGGTTGCAGATGGAAAACTCAAGGCACCGCTTTTGGGAGGGCAGGGAGTGGTTAGTGATAGGTTAACTCTTGTAACAGTGGGAGCAAGTAGCTTAGATCCAGAGTTTGATCTCTGATATGTTGTCTGTCCAGGGTCTTCCTACCCTTGTGCTGGACTTGGGGGAAAACTGGAATAAAATTCTTTCATCTCTCCGATTTGGTTGTTTCTTACCCCTGATCTATCTGCCTCTCTCACTCCCTGCCCTGGCAGATTTATGGCAGTACGGGGGCATTTGTTGCTTCTGACCCAATCTGCTGTTGAAAGGGGGATCCACTCTGGGGCTTCTTGTGAGGGACACAATGATTTGGCTGGGTGCTTGGAGTGGCTTTGCTGAGGAGTTTTTAACCCTCTGCCCTTTCCTGTTTTGTTCCCAGCCTGTGGAGAGACCCTCCAGGACAGTCAGGGGAATTTCTCCTCCCCAGAGTTCCCCAACGGATACCCTGCACATGTGCACTGCGTCTGGAGGATATCGGTCACCCCGGGAGAAAAGGTACCAGAGCCCACTCCAAAGTGCCTGGGGTGGGGTGCACAGTCGCAAAGGGCTGGGGGTGAAGGGATTAAATGAGGGAAATCTAGGTGTTGAGTGGTGCTTTTCTTTTTTGTTCCTCCCTCTTCCTAGTCCCCTTTTCCTTTCTCTGTCTCTCCCCCACCCCCACTTGCTCTCCTTCCTCTTTCTTCCCCATTTTTCCCTTCCTGCCTTTCACACTCTGTCTGTCCCATTGCTTCTCCCCACTTTATCTTCTTCTCAGTAGCCCCCCCTGGTGGAGCACTGGATGTAACGCCATACAAATGGTCACCTCTCCTTCCACTCCTTTGTGCCTCTTGTGTTGTGGTTCCTTCCGCTACACACACACATACACACACACTCTCTCTCTCTCTCTCCTTTCCCATTGGCAGGTCAGCTCCAGCTTCCAGTGCGCAATGTGGTGTTTGCTTTCTTATGGCAGCGCTGCACTCTGGCTGGGATCCCATGTTCTGGGAACTGTCTTGACAGCCGCAGCTATTTAACTGCGCGCTCCCCAAGCTCCACTGCGCGCCTCCGCATTACCACGGGTCCACTGGAAGGGTCTCGATATGGAGCACAGGGCAGAGAGCGGAAACGGGAGTGGGAACTGCTCCTTTGCTGCGCCCCATTGGAATGTTACCCCCTTCTCCCGTCTCATGCTTTCAGGGTCACCAGGATCTGATCAGTTAGGGATGGGAAAGGCATGTGCCTTCAAAAGGGGGGTTGGGACCATCCTCCCCTTCCCATGCTGCCAATAGGAGGGGATCCCAGCTAGATCCTGGCTTGGAGCCGAGGGGTCAGGGAACGGAAAAGGTGTGAATCACTGCATTAGAGCCATCAGAGCCATTCACTCTTTGGGGCAGGGACTGTCACTTTGTTCTGTGTCTGTACAGCGCCTGGCACCGTGGGGTCCTGGTCGATGGCTGGGGCTCTCAGGTGTAATAGGAATACAAAGAGATAATGATCATTAGAGCACTGAGCCCATCCCCCTGCAAGGAAAGGGTACGGGCCCCAGAGCTGGGACATCACACTGATGTGCTGCTTCGCCTTTGGCTGTGCCTGCCTGTGTGGGAGGGGCAGTGGGAAGATCAGTAGCCAGCAGCTGGTGCCTCTTGGGAGTCCGAGTGCTCCTCCCCAGAGTGGGGGTCACCGGAGAACTGGGGCGGTTTGGGCCAGGACCCAGCCTGCTACTTGGGTCACAAGCAGTGGGGACCTTACCCTTCAAACAGCCTGGTTCTCCCCTTTACTCTCAGGCCTGTATAGCCGGGCGCGGTGGTTCAACCCTCCCATTTCACCCTGCTGTGCTGCCCACTAATGGGATGGCCAGATGTTCATGCCAGCTGGGGATGGAAAAGGCCTTGTGGGCCATCCCCAGTGGGGGTTAGCACCGAGGCGGGAGCTATTCCCTGGGGCTCTGGCCAGCCCGTTGGAAATGTCCCAAGTACAGGGGGGCTCCCAGCACTTGTCTGGAGAGGGACTCGGAAAGATCTCTCCTTTGGGGAGCTTTTTCCTCAAGTGATCTGCCTGAAGGCCCAATCAAGAACCTGCTGAAGTCACTGGGAAGGCTCCCAAAGAGTTCAAGCGGTGTTGGATCAAGTTCTAACTGCTCCTCTTGTTCAACTTTACCCCATTCCTCTTAGTCAGATCACGCTAAAGTTCCCCCTCCCCCCACCCTGGTATTGCTGTTTTCTTCCCGTGAATCATGCCAGCAGACGGCTCTCTTGGCTTTCCATAGTTAGCAGCTAGCCCAGCTAAGCAGCTGTACGTATTTAGTGCCTCTGGCTACCATATCTCAATGCAAGCGCCTATCCATCCCTGAGCCTTCAAGACTTTGGAGAAGGACCCAGATCTGATGCCCACACTTGGGTTGAGTTGTGATCTGGAGCCAGGCTCTGCAGTCTAGGCCCATTTCTAGCTGGAGGAGTTAATCAGCAGAGCTTTACGCAAAGTCACGATTGGGCTGAGTTGGGGTTTCATTACAGACTCATAGCTTGGGCCAGGCTCACATGAACCTGGCCCGGTGCTTTGCTTTTCTGACACCCTGGAATGTTTGCGGTTCCCACCTCAAAATCAAATGAAACTCTGCTATTTCAGCGGGACTTCCCTTTGAGTTTCTGCCATTTATTCAACCCTGAAGTTCAAAGCTAAACCCAGGGTGCATGGCCTCCTGCGAACACTTTCCTGTGTTAACTGACACCTTTCCTCAGCCAGCGGTTGCAGCATCCAATGATACTTGCCTGGGGTGATCACAATAACGGATGGGCCTTGGGCTAGCTGCAGTGCAAACGCTTTGCTTTCAGAAGTTTGGGCCTGTGACTAGTGATCCTGGGGTATCTCCCTTGTTAGCTTCCCAACTTGAAGTGCCTGAATGGGCCATGGTTTTCAGGCAATGCTGAGCATCTCCCTCTGCAAGTCAGGCCCCCTGTAGGGTGTCTAGTCACTTCTGGAAATGTGTAGGCCTTTGATCAAAGTGGCATCTGGACACGGTGACTACCGGAGCCCTATAGATACCTGAGGTGGATGAAAGAACTTTAGCTGAGCAGAGGATGAGATTAGTGGAAAGCCAAGTGGAAAGCCCTACTGCTGCTTTTAGGTTCACGGACCCACCCCTGAAGCCTGTTGGAGCAAGATGGCTGGAATGGCATAATGATCTCCTGGATGGATTTGAACCTGGGAGCTTCAGTACTGCAGCACAAACTAATACCACATCAGTTAAAGGAGTAACTCTATAAGCTGGCACCAGTAGTAGGCTATTATCCTGTCATGGACTAGCCATTAGAGGGGGAAGAGGCACTCACTTGGCCTGTCTGTTACCATAGGGGTCCCTCCTTGGAGGGAGTTTCATCTCAGCTTGTTTTCCCTCTCAGATCATCCTGAACTTCACGTCCATGGATCTGTACCGAAGCCGGCTGTGCTGGTATGATTACGTGGAGGTGAGAGACGGGTTCTGGAGAAAGGCCACACAGCGAGGTAACCAACAAGACTCTTGGGTGGGCGGGCCAAGCTACGCTGTGCTGCTGGAAGTCAGTCCCTCTAATGATCCCTTCCTCCACCATTAACTCCCAGCTCCAGTGATGCTCTGCCTCCCTGCATTCCCCGCCTTCTCTGCTTTATTTGCTTTTGGCAAGGAACTTTCTGCAGCGATGCTGACTGATCCACATGCCGTCAGCCAGAGTAGGAGGAATAACCAGTGTCTTGGGCCTGGTTTTCCTCTCATTCACCCCATTGGTTTAAATGGGGTTAATCCCAGTTGACATGAATGCGAGATCAGAAACTCACCCACAGAATCATAGGGACATAACGCTGGCAGGGACATAAGAATGGCCACACTGGGCCAGACCAAAAGTCCATCTAGCCCAGTAACTTGTCTTCTGATAGGGCCAATGCCAGGTGCCCCAGAGGGAATGAACAGAACAAACATCAAGTGATCCATCCCCTGTCACTCGTTCCCAGCTTCTGGCAAACAGAGGCTAGGGACACCATTCCTTACCCATCCTGGCTAATAGCGATTGATGGACCTATCCTCCATAAACTTATCTAGTTCTTTTTTTGAACCTTATTGTAGTCTTGGCCTTCACAACATCCTCTGGCAAGGAGTTCCACAGGTTGACTGTGTGTTGTGTGACGAAATACCTCATTTTGTTGGTTTTAAACCTGCTGCCTATTAAACATCAAGGAATCTTCTAGTCTAGTGTTTCATAAACAACTGGTCTGGGGACTGGCATCAGTCCCTGAGATCTCCCTGACACAGTTTAGGAAGGCAGTAAGCTGGTCCCTGGTATCAAAAAGGTTGAGAAACACTAACTAGTCCATCCCCTCGTGCCGAGGCAGGATTAAGTCTACCTAGATCACCCCAGACAGGTGTTTGTCTAGCCTGTTCTTATAAACATCTAATGACGGCGATTTACTCCCCCGTGTTCACCCACATCTTCCAAGTACTTTGCAAATGAAGCTAGTGCAACTCCATCGACCTCAGTGGAGTGACCCGTGCATGTGTGAGTGCTGCATGTGACTATTAGCAGATTAACCTAATTGGCATGGCCCATCTGGCAGGCAAGTGAGTCAGTCACCCCATTTTGGGAAACAGAGGCACAGATAGATATGATGGGCCAGATTTTCCAAAGATCTCAGCCCTCCCTCAGCGAAACTCCTTTGAAAAATCTGGCCCTCAAAGACTCACCAAGGGTCACACAGCGAGTCAATGCTGGGAACAGAACCCAGGAATTACTTGATTGCTAGTCCCTTGCTCAACCACTAGCTCATGTTGCCTTTTAAAAATGGCTGATTCAGACTTATGGCTGCACAAGCCTTTTTCAGCCAGCCAACATAGGGGTCAGCAGAATTCCTTACCCAAGAACAAAAGGAGAAGACCTTTCTGGTAACTTGCTCTAGCCCCAGAACTTGATCTCTATGACAGTGATGACATAAATGTTCCCCAGTATTCCACATCCTTACATTCTGGGCCACTTCACCCCCTCCTGAAAACATCAGATGTTTGTGCAATTGCCATAGAATGGCCATTTTCACATCCAAAACTAGCCACGTTCCAGTGCCAATCAAGTATTGTTGGGAAGTGAAGTTGCCTTGCCAAATGTTTTGCTCCACAACTGCAGTGCAGGGAGCAGAGGGCGTGAGCTGCTGCCAGCTGGCAGTAAATGCCATTGAGAGATACCCAATAAAGCACGTGTCCTTCTCCAGGTAGGTTCTGTGGGAATAAGCTCCCCGAGCCCATCATCTCCACTGACAGCCGCCTCTGGATTGAGTTCCGCAGCAGCAGCAACTGGGTCGGCAAAGGGTTCTTCGCTGTCTACGAAGGTACTGGGCTCTGCCGCTGGGACTGGCTGAGTCACTCATGTTGGTGCAGGGAGGGAGGTGACTCCAGGGGGGAGAGATTCCACCCAGTATCTCAAGGGTTACTTTTCTTTGGAGAGGGCTGATTGGGATTGTCAGTGCTAAGCCTTCTCCTGGGAATGGGCTGGTTGGTCCCAGGCTCTCCAGATAACTTTCTCCCCACCCCAGAATGCTAGGGCCAGCCCTGGCAGCAGCACCACCTCTCCTCCAGGCAAGCATCACCCTCCTGTGCAGTGGCTGGCCCACTGCTTACAGCCGGGCTGGCATTACCTTCCCTTGCAGCCATCTGCGGGGGAGAAATGAAGAAGGATAACGGCCACATCCAGTCTCCGAATTACCCGGATGAATACCGGCCCAACAAAATGTGCACCTGGAAGATCACGATCTCCGAGGGCTTCCATGTGGGGCTCACCTTCCAGTCATTCGAGGTATGGACAGCACAAGTGTCCAGCCCACACTGTGAGTGGGTGCAGGGCAATGGGGACAGGGCATGGAACCTTAACGCTCACTGTATCCCAGATCCTGAGACATGCTGAGCCTCTGGGACTCTCTCTGGCCCTATTGAGGCTGGCAGGAGCCCAACATCTCTTGGGATTTCACCCAACACTTTGCTAGAGCCTTTTGCCTGAAGATTCCAAAGTGCCTCCGAAGCATTAATTAGTTAATCCTTGCAGCTGCTGGATGAGGGGGCAGCATTGCCCAGTGGATAGGACATCAGGCTAAGCTTAAAAGTTCTATTTCTGGCTCTGATGTGACATACTGGGTGACCTTGGGCAAGTCACTTTCCTTCTCCATTTCTCAGTTTTCCCATGTAGGTGTAATGATCCTTTTAAGCTTCCAGAAGGAGAAGTCCCATATAAGAGTTAAGTATTGCTATCTTACTCATAGTAGAGCTGAGACACAGAGAGGAGAAGTGACTTGGCCGAGATCACTCAGCAGGTCAATGTCGGGATTATAACACAGAACGCTTGATTCCCTATCCTCTGTTTAAACCCCTTCTAAATCCCTTTGGCAGTACTGAGAATCTGAGCCCTAGATTATGCCTCACTCATGTTAACAGCAATTCCCATTAGGCTGCAGCAAATGCGCACTCTCCTCTCTTTTCACATCCTCTCCTCTTGCCCAACAAAAGACAGGCTCACAGAAGTCACCACATGCCTCCACTCCGTAAGCAAAGCCACAAAACTGAGTCATCCGCACTCATCTGGAGTCACCCGCTGGCTCTTCCCATTAGAAAAGCATTCCTTAGCAACAAGAAACCTACTGGCAAGCTCACTGCAGAGACAGTCAGAACTCAGAACGTCGATCCCCTGGGAAATCCTGAAATTTCAAAATTTCCTTGTGCCCGAAATCACATCAACAAGTGAAAATTTCCAAAAATTCCCACGAAATGAAATTTCAAAAAACATGGTTTTATGCTAATATCGAAACGCCCTTGTCAAAGTGCTTGGTTTTGAAGGAAGCATTTTGACTCTTGATATGATATTAATCAAAATGTAGCACTTAGCCCTTATTGAAACAAAATGTGCAGATCATTTTTCATGCAAAATATTGATAACGAAATAGTGAAGCATGTCTATTCCGTTGAATCAATATTTTCCGACAGTAAACGGTTCTGCTGGAGGATTTCTGCCCAGCTCAGCTCTACAGCGGTAGGAAGACAGCATGGGCTTGTGGTCAGAGTCGAAGTGGGTGGTGAGTTGTGTAACTGCACCTCATCCACACCTTGGAACAGCTCCACCTGGGCAAACATCATTTGCCTTTTCAGGGTCTATGTACGCTGCAGTGGAGAGGTCTGACTGCAGCAGGGGGCGCCATCCCTGCATAGCTTTGATTGAGGTAGCTTGCTAAAAATAGCAGTGGAGACTTAACGCAGGGGAGTCCATACTGGGGGTCCAAGGAGGGCTTGTATTTGGGCTGCTAGTCCATGAGGCCCTGCCTTCATCACTGTTTTTAGTGCGCCAGCTTGATGGAAGCTAGCCCAGGTACACGTGCTGCAGTGACACCTCCCATGCTTAGCACAGACATGCCTGTAGATGCACTTTACCTACCACTTGTGAGCTTGCTCATGCCTTCACAGTGGTGTAAATCAGGCGTCACTGCTGAAGGCATTAGGATCAGACCAGTACAGAACTGGTTCAGAGGAAAGCAGAATCAAACCCTGCATCCTCAACTTCCATTTTGTATCTGCAGTACCATGACCCCCACTCATATACCTGGTCTATACCTCTCAGGCCTGATTGCATGTCGAGTTTGTGTTCTGGGGTATGAAATTGCTTGCACCTTAACTGAACCTGTAACGTTTCTCCTTTGGATCAGTTGCCTAGGTCTTACTCCCTTCTCTGCCACTGACCTGCTGGCTGACCTTAGGCAAGTCCCTTCCGTGCCTCAGTTTCACAAATTTTAAAATCATGGTGCCGACCCTACTTGCTGGGGCTGTTGTTCAATTGCTTTGGGATCATTAGCTGAAAAGAGCTAGAGCTGCCAAGTGAAAGCACAATGGTTTTGGCCATTGCTACTGGATTTGGGAGTTAAGCTCAGCAGGTGAAGTTGCTATCTGGCTGGTCAGGCCACTGAGCAGCTGAGGGATCCTTGGGAGCCCTCTGGTGAACTGCTGTCTTGCCTGCTCCCCCTGTCCCAGATCGAGCGGCACGACAGCTGTGCCTACGACTATCTGGAGATCCGGGATGGCAGCAGTGAGTCGAGCAGCCTGATCGGCCGGTACTGCGGCTATGACAAGCCCGACGACATCAAGAGCACTTCCAACAAGCTGTGGATGAAGTTTGTCTCGGACGGCTCCATCAATAAGGCTGGCTTTGCCGTCAACTTCTTCAAAGGTACCGGAGCCTCCTTCATCTCTCCTCTGCCGGCAGCATCTGGAGCCCCTGTGGCAATAGACCCTTTTTTTTGAGCCTTCTGGTGCATGGGATGGGCTTGGCACAGCGTGGATGGACTCTGCTTGCCAGCGGGAAAGGGGCAGCTGAACTGTTCCCTCATGTCAGCAGGGGGAAGCTCTTTGGCTTTAAAATCCCAAACATTATCCTTGGGCTACCAGGAGCAGAGGGACCAAAAGCAAGCCCAGTCCAAGGTATGGCCCAACCCTCTAGTGACTGGCTGGGAGCTTAGCTTGCTCAGAGGCCTCTCTCCTTTCAGGCCACTGCTCCCCAGTTTTTCTCCTGAGTGCTCAATTGGGGCTGCAGTCCCCAGCCCTGCTTGGTTCCTGTCCTCCATGAGAACGGCACTGCCCCCCTTGTTGGCCAGCGCCGAGACGTGGCCCTGGCAGGCTGTTCCAGGTGTCCCGCTACCAAACCCTTTCTCTGCCTTTGTCCCCTTGCAGAGGTAGACGAGTGCTCGCAGCCCAACAACGGCGGGTGTGAGCAGCGCTGCGTGAACACCCTAGGCAGCTACCGGTGTGCCTGCGACCCTGGCTACGAGCTAGCTTTGGACAAGCGCCGGTGTGAAGGTCGGTATCTATGGGTGGCCATGACCCTTCTCTTGACCCTGCTGACAGTTCCAGAGCTGTAACTGCTCTTCCCCTCCACGCCTAGCCCTGCACTGCTCCAGCCCACCCATCTGCTTCTGAGCGGTGCCGGGCCTAGAACAGTCAAAGTGTCATGCAGGAGGGAAGCCTGGCCAATGCTCCCATGCTTTGTACCCTGCAGCTGCCTGTGGAGGCCTCCTCACCAGACTCAACGGCTCCATCACCAGCCCTGGCTGGCCCAAGGAATATCCACCCAACAAGGACTGCGTCTGGCATCTTGTGGCGCCCTCCCAGTACCGCATCTCACTGCAATTCGAATTCTTTGAGACTGAGGGGAATGACGTGAGTACCAAGGCCCCATCTCCTTATGGGAGGAGCTCCTCCTTTCTAAACTCTTCACCACCACCTGCAAAAGACCAGCTTGCTGCATCTCCAGGTGAAGATCCCTGCAACGTTGCGAGCCTCGGCATGCATGGTCTGGGGTTGGGGGGAGGCATGACTGCAGAGGGAGGTCAGACGTTCATTTCTCAAGATGGTTCTACGTCCTGGTAAGTGCATGGGTCAAAGCCAATGTAGTAGCTCTCAGAGGAAGTGAGAGACTTTTCTACATCAGGTTGGTTGTTGCACTAAATTCATAGACTCTAAGGCCAGAAGGGACCACAGTGATCATCAGAGAATTTCCCTAAAATTAATTCCTGTCTGAACCAGAGATGTTTTAGGAAAACATCCAATCTGGATTTTAAAATTGCAACTGATGGAGAATCCACCAGGATCCTTGGTAGATTTTTTCAGTGGTTAGCTACTCTCTGTGTTGAAAATGTACACCTTATTTCCAGTCTGAATCTTTCTAGCGTCAGCTCCCAGCCACTGTCTAGCTAGTGCTGATACAAGCCCTGAGCTCAGTGCTCTAAACCCTCATCCAGATGAGCCGCTGGTCAGCTCCTGCTGGCTGCCTCTCCTCACTCTGTCTCAGCCTGGCTCCTCTGTCTGTCCCCTCCACCCTCACCCCAGCAGGTGTGCAAATACGACTTTGTGGAGGTGCGCAGTGGGCTGTCAGCCGACTCCAAGCTGCACGGCAAGTTCTGCGGTGCCGAGAAGCCTGACGTCATCACTTCCCAGTACAACAATATGAGGATCGAGTTCAAATCCGACAACACCGTCTCCAAGAAGGGCTTCAAAGCCCATTTCTTCTCAGGTAGACCCGCCAGCCTGCAATCTGGGTGTCCTCTGTCCCTTCACCCCCATCCTATCGCTAATAGCTCCAGCCGCTAACCTTTGCCTAGAGGGTGCAGTCCCCAGCCCCTTTCACTGGAGGACACTCTGCTGCCTCCAGGAAGTTCTGTGCAGATCCCTCCCCTGCTCCACCTGCAGCTGCACCAGAGAGCCAGGGAGGAGTGAGGAAACATGTTCGAGATTCTGCAGCTCATTCCAACTAGAAATGGCCAAATCCTCAGCTGGAGTAAACCAGCATCGGTGCTACACTGATTTACACCAGCTGAAGATTTGGACCAAAATCCCAGCCAGGCCCCTGTTTAAGGAAATTGAAAAAAAAACCAACCCCCAACTAAGGCTGTTTCCCAAACTCTCCATTAAATAGGCAAAATCTCTATCCCTCTGGAGTTAGTTCCTGTGGGTCACTGTATGCTACAGGCTGTGTACAGTGTATGGGGCGCATTCTGCCCCCTGTTACAGGGGTAAATCCAGAGGATGCTGAAGTGGCTGCAGGTCTGCACCAGTGTAATGGAGATGAGAATCTGGCCCACTGTACTTAGGCCCAGATCCTCAGGTATTCAGGCACTGAACTCCCATTTAAAACACTGCGAGTCCGGTGCCAGACTATCTTTGAGGATGTGGGCCTCACGACTTACTCTGGTCCTGATTCTGCCACCCTTGTTCACGCCTGGTGTGCAAGTACAGTTAGTGGCACAAAGGCAGACTCACCGTGAGTGAGGGCAGCAGAATGTGGCCGTGTGTGTGTGTGTCAGATACAGCCAGCCACCCCCTGGGATGAGCCCGGGCAGCCCCAGTGGATCCCTCTGCGCCGAGTTCAGTAGTGACATAAAGCTGCACTGTTACCGGGGTAAGTTATACACACTGGGCTAAATTCGGCTGTCAGCAACATGGCCTCCGCTCCCGTTGACTGCTGCATGTGGCTAAGGATACGTCCATGTGGCAGTCAGGGGGTGACAGACTCTAAGTAAAGGATACGTGTCAGCTAACACAGCCGTTTGCCAGCTCATGCCTATGGGCCTTCATTGGTTTCAAACAAACTCCCCACATGAGTATTCCTCCAACTCAGGAAGCCTGGGCATTGTCCACTCCCAACTTGGGAAGCTTCTAGTGACATTGACGCAAACAGGGCTTGTCTACACAAAGACTGAGTGCGTGGCCAACTGGGGTGTGAATCTACAGCCTGCCGCACACTAAGGGGCTGGGCGGACCCTGCTACCCTGCACTAAAATTTCCCTAGTGCACTTTGGCACCTTGCTGCTTGAAACTCGTGCTTGCCACCTGCTAGGTCTTGGAATAGACAAGCCCACGTGCTTTTTATTTCATTTGCAAGGCTAGACCTTGAAGTCAGTCTCTAGACCTTGGGCCCCTGCAGTCAATTACAGGTGCAAAACTGCCAGAACCAGCGTTCAGCTCCATAGCCAGTTGTCAGTGCCTGCCTTACTTTAAAAGATGCTGATCTCCCACAGGGCCAGATGACATTAATGGGGCCTGCTGGTGCTCAGCACCTCTGCAAATCAGGCCCCAGATATCTAAGTGCTGTCATTTGTATCTGGAATTATTAATGCTGTGTATTGCAGTAGCACCTAGGAGCCACAGTCATGGACCTCTTGTGTTAGATGCTGTACGATCACAGAACAAAGAGAGGCCCTGCCCCAAAGAGCTTGCCATCTGATTAGTTGTGCTACATTTAAGGGGACAACTCCTGGGAAAGCAATGAGCTGCCCTTGGTGCTGGCCTTCCCTTCCCAGGGCACTGCATTCTCTAGCATCATTGTATCATAACAGCTTCAACGAATTTGAGCTCTCCGAGTGGGCCACTTCTCGCCTTAGCTACGAGTGTCTCCTCGCATCGCCTCCTCCGCTTTGCCTGTCCCCGCGGTGCATCCCAATCCCTGGCTCTGCTTTGACGATGCCACTGTCTGCTCAATGCCTTTGCCAGTTGTCCCTCCTCGGGCCGTGCTGAGGATGTGGCAAAGCATCGGCGCTCCTTCTCTGCTTGAGGGTGTCCCCTCTCCTCCTCCTCTTGCTGAGATGTGTGCTGATCTAGAATGAACTAAAAACTCCCCCTACTTTCCTCGACTAGTAACAGCGGTGAGATATTGACCCGTCCTACTGTCTTGGCTATGCAGGGTCATTTGGATCCCTGGCTTGTACCTTATGCGGCAATGGGATTGCACTGGGTCTAAGTCTAGGCAGGATTTGTCCTAAGGTCCCTTAATTATGCTGCGGCGGTCAGTCATCTTTGATAAATGTAGCCATTCAGCTGCCTACCCTCCTTGGGTTGGGTCTCCTTCCTTTAAAGCAGACAGGGAATATTGGGACAGTTCCAGTGAAAACCATTACCTGCTTATTTCCTGTGTAGTGTGTGTCTTTCTCTTCTTTCCTACACCAATGCCTTGGAAGCAGCATTCGATTTTGGAAATCCTTTATCTTGTTCCTTAAAAAAACCAAACTCCTGGGCAAGCTCTCCAGCTGATATAAATCAGCATAGCTCCATGAGGGGCTGGCTCGAGGACCCCAACTCATTTTTGTTTAGGACAGGTTTTAAATCTGGGCAGGATTTGTCTTGAGGTCCTTTCATTACATTGCAGCTGCAAATCCTCTTTGATATATTTCATACATGTTTAGGGCATGGTTATCTTTAAGCGCATGCTGAAGTCCCAGTGAAGTCCAGGTGATTGAAGGACGTGTTTAAAGGGAAGCACATACTTCTTGAATAGGGATGGATTTAAGCATATGCCTAAGGGCATTCCTGAATCGGGGCCAAAGAAAGTAGAGCAATGATGACAAACTCCTTGAATCCTCAATGGATTCTTCAAGGTCCTGGCCCCTTCAAGCCATCTGCCTGAGCAGTTTTGCCCTCAAAGCTCAGAGAATTTCCTACAGCTCCTGATGAGTGCCCTACCCCATCCCATGCTGCCACTGGAGATGTTCCAAAGAACCCACCCGACAGGGCTTCTGCAGCTCCTATAGCACCATCATGTCACTTGTTAATCAAGGCCTTCTGCAGCTGGCTAGAATGAATGAAGAGCCAGTGGACGGGCTTCGGGTATGGTATTTTTACTTTATTTTTTTAAATGAAAACAAGGCAAGTAAGGTAATCTGCCCTGGCCCAGCCAACAGGAATCGCCACCATCCAGCAAAGAACGACCTCAGATAAGCCTCAGCAGCTGATCATGCAGCAGGATTGCCAAGGCATCCGGGTAAGTGTTTTATTCTCCTCTACTTCCTAGCTTAATGGCCTGCTCCTGGATCCTTTAGTCACCTAGGTGAGTGAAATCGGGGCCCTGCTGAAGTCAATGGGAATTTCATCATTGACTTCAATAGAGTCAGGATTTCACCCATTGCTTTAGTGCCACTACTTGGATGGGTAGGGGCTGCAGGATCCCAGGCGCCAATTTAGGTCCTTCTCAGCCTTTTGATGTACCTTGTGTTTGCTCCCCTGCCCCATCTCCCATTATAGAAACATAGCATTCCCCAAAGACTTCCCAAATCCCACCTACCCACTCACAGAACAATTCAGATCCTTGGCTTTATAACTGCGATGGCCACTACACACCCTCGTTCACATTTTGTGGCAACTAGGGAACCATAGGTGACTTCTCGGGGAGCCCCCAGTTTGTCCCATGGGCTCTACTCACTGGAACGTGCTCAGGCTGTGGATTACCAGAGGTGCCCAATGCTAGCAAGGCCATAAAAATATCCTTTCTGTCTCTTCACTCAGGTCACAGCAAGATGAAGGTAGAGGACACAAAGAGAACTGGATTCTCTATTTGGTGTATCACCCCTATTTACTTCCAGAATATTCTATTGTTACAGTCCAACACCAGGCAGGGCCAACCATGAGCAACTCCCAGATGTTTGCTTGGCTGGCTGGTCTCCTCTCTAAATGTATTCTTATACCCTTGGTCCTCTCTGAGTTCTTGCGTCACTCATGCTCCAGATTCAGGCAGGAAACAAAGCCTGGCCGCCGCTGTCCTGTTGCATGGGAAGAAACCCTCCCATCTTTGTGACTGAGTCATGTTCTTCTCCTCCTGCGCTACTATGGAAGCTGGGGATAACCAGAGGCAGCTATCAGGAGGCAGATCACTCTGGATTCTACCTGAGAAAGCGCTGGCTGGGGCCAGAACTGATGGCATGGGTTAATGTGGGTGCGTAAGTTAGACAAGTAAACGAGATCAGCAAGAGAGAGAGCCGTGGTGGAACAGCAGCTGTTGACCACCCGAACAGAAGACATTGGCTGGAATGTCCTGTTCCTTAGCAGGTGCTGCAGAGTCTTGGTGCTTATCTAACCACGCTTAAGGAACCATTTCCACTGGAGCTGTCAGTGTCAGTGCTCAGGTAAGCTCCCCTTCTCATGTCCCTTCCACACTGGAGCATTGCTTCACAGCTGTATGTTTGTGTGATTCAGTACCTCTTGGGCTTAGGTATCTTTCTGGCCATTCATTACTATTGTGCAGTGTTATCTGCCTAGTTGTTGCCCTCCATCAGTGGTGGCTGCATTTCATCACTGCTACTTGTGGCCCTGCTCCAGGAAAGCACCTAAGCACATGCTTTAACATTGAAAGTCAGTGGGATTTAAGCACGTGTTTTGGCCAATGGTGTGCTTTCATGAATCGGGGGGGTTGTCGATACAAACGGGTGTATACGGCCCAATGCTGCATCACTCGATTGCAGTGGGATGCAGATGGAAAGCAGAATCGGGCCCAGAGTTTGCAAGGTGCTTTGGGATAAATGTCAGATGATATCATTATTGCTGATTATTTATTTTCAATGAACGAACTGATAGAATAAACAGTTACTAAAGACAGCTTTCCAGTGGGCTCTTTTCCTATGCAAATTCTTTCTTTTATCTCTCCATCCCAGGTGTCCTTCCTGAAGGGGGTTTATTATGCACAGTCCCCCTTGCAGCCCCCTAGCCTTGATTGAAATGCTTCTTCCCCCTGCTCTGTTTGCTGCCTGTACAGTTAGACCTTTAAAAGCCCCCTCCTCTGCTGCATCATGAACTTTGAGCTTTCTGGTTATAAATCCCCCAGGAAACAGGTCTGGCCATGTGCAGCAGTGGGCGGTCAGAACAAGGGGGTACGTACTGTTGCACATGGGGGTTGTAATGGCACATCACACCTGTTCTTAACAGCAGCCAGGCTCGTAGGAGTAACTGGACCATGCATCGTGCTAAACAGAGCCCCACATGCATGTCTAAATGAAAGAGCCTCCTGAATGCAGTGTATAAGTGGTGTCTCACCTGGAGCCTCAGGCACAGAGACACCTGGCTTCCTGGGGTGTGTTCTTTTCCCCACAAAACAGCACGGTCACACAATTTTTGCTATTCTTTGTATCACAGTAGCACAGCTAAAGGCTCTGAGATCAGACTCCAATTGTGCTAGGCGCTGCACATGCACAGAGTAAGGGACTGGCCCTGCCCGGCAGAGTTGACAATTTAAACAGACGAAGGAAGGACTGTTAAGCCCCTGTTCTACAGATGAGGAACTGAGGCAGAAAGGTGAAGTGACTGGCCCAAGGCCGCATGGGGAGTCTGGGAATAGAGCCTGGATCTCATGAGTCCCAGTGCGATGCCTTAACCATAAGACCAGCCTTTTGCTCCAGCAAACCTTTCCTGCATTTGTGCTGTCTTGTGGGGAAAAGAACACCTCCCTGGAAGCCAGGTGTCTCCTGTGCCCGAGGCTCCAGGTGAGACACCGCTTACAGGTGTAGATTGCCACGTATTCGCAGGGGCAAAAGAAAATGCAGGCCTGTTATTTACCAGGCTGCACGTGGCAACAGACTATATAGGTAAGAGATGCAAGGGGAGTATGGGTCACGAGGCAAACTGCAGACACACACACAACTAAAATTAATCAATTTTTAAAATTTATTTATTGGAATGTTTACAGGGTAAGGAGCAGCTTATGTATTAGCTATAGAGTGGTACAAACCTAAAAACACAACAATCCTAAATATTCTACTAACAATATTTACAAAAAAAAATGCAGCATTCTAGTTTAAAATATATCTATTTGATTCATTTACCCCAAAATACAACCAACAAATCACGGACCGGCCAACTGTAGATAATAAAGGCTTCTATTTGAAATAGACACTGTCTTGAAAGTGAGAGAGAGGTCTTCGAGATTCAGGGGCTCGGCTTATCCGGTTATTACACGGCGGCATAAACGATATCAACGGGGGGGACACGTTTCTTTCCCATCTTCTTTCTGCTGCACATTGTGCCAGGGGCTCACCCTTAAAGTACTCTACTATTATTGACTCACATATAAAGGTCATTTTTAGGGGAACGGTGGCCCCATACAACTTGTGTTGTTCGGCCTATCTATGGGGCACAAGTTAATGTTTCTTACCCACCAAATAGGGGATGGGGGCATGTGTTTGCCCAAAAAGGTTCTGCTTCCCGCCCAAATAAAAAAGTTTTGACGGTAATTGATATTGGTTGTAAAGAATGGTTCAAACCCAACTGAAATGGGACAAAGGAAAGAGGCCAGGCGGCTTTTACTGGCAAAGGATCCAGGATGCCTAACACGGAATAACTTATTTCATCAAGCTATCCCTGTTGCCCTGGCGAAAATCATGTTTGGCCAAAAAAATACCGATAACTTCCGAGGTTCGGGGGACTTCGCATTCCCACCTTACTCAGTGGGAATTGCGCTCGGGCTGGAGATTTGTAATCGCCGATTATCTGCTACATATGTTGAATGCAGGGGTTTATGGGAACACATTTTCCGAGACAGAAGTAATAGAGCGAGCCCAAACCAGAAACAAGGGTGACACAAAAAAAACAGGGATTGAAATATAGGGATTTGTAGGCCGCCCAAGGCCAACAATGCAGCCACATGAACCCAAACATCTGTGGGGAAGGGCTTCTTTAATGGGAACTCTTTTGGACAGTTAGAGTGAGTCTCAATGTTTGCAGTGTTTCTTAAAAACAATTGAGGGGACAAATATTTAGGCGGGAATTAGATGGCCCAATAAAACAATCAAAATTTCAATCAAGCAAAAATAGTTTTGGATATACTTCTAGGCCAAATTTTAGGTACCAAACATTGAGGGGAAGAATTGAACCATGAAAATATTTGAAATCATTTAAATTATTTTTGGAAATTTACGTATACTTATGGCAATGGGGAATTAACTGATTTGATTAAGAGATGGGCCCTTGCCTCGTAGTATGTAGTCAACATTTCCAATAGTGGCAATGGTAGAATGAACAACAGCAAACTTAATTACATTAAAAACATCCATATAACAACAGTTAAACCGTAACCGGTAATAGAGGTAATACTGAAGTGGGGAGGGAAAGTAACAGCATAATGGCCTAACTCACTGGCACATCCAAAAAATTGGACCGGAGTTAGTTTTTAAAGGATGAAATGTTAGGGCTCACCTTATTGTTACAAGAACTATACAAAAGTGGGACGTGCGATGATAACATTGGAAAGTCTTAGGGCATGATGCATATGGCAGGGGCATTGAATATAATATACATATGTTGGATTGGTATTAGATAGGTTCCAAAAAAATATATATTAGTTTCATAAAAACGAAAACAATTAATTTGGGACGTGGGGGTGTATGTAAAATAAGAGTTTGGTTTAGTGTTAAAGGGGAGGTCATTAGCATAAGAGGGTAAACTTTCCACAAGACAATTTAAGAATATGCACCAAAACCCAATGTAGGTGGGGTATGGTAATATAATTTACAAACAAAAAAACCCAGGCAAATAGGTGTCATTGGAACTGTTAAATTACTCGTTAATTAAAGAGAAAAGCTTTGATTTACTTCGACTTTGAACATTTAAAGAAAACTGGGAAAACAATAAGAATAAAATTGTTGAAGAAACAAATATTTTTCAAAAACACTAGGAAGCCGCCCCAGTTGCCCCACATTTTTAGGGTGAAAGAAACAATTTACCACTGTAGATTATATTAAATAATGTAAGAAAAGTTTATAAAAACTTATTTGGTACAAACTTGGATAAACGGGTTTAATGGCATATTTAGTGTGAGACAAAATTGAGTGGGGCAAATCACCAAGGCCAATTCTCTTACTTGCACTGACCAGGACCTGTTTGGGATCACGGTCGATTCCTCCTTCCACCCTTGAAGCGGCAAACCCATTTTGTAGTTCCAACTTTTCCTAAGTGGGCTCCAGTTGGCATAAGTGTTGTGAGGAGAAGGCAGCATAACCTGGTAAATAACAAGAATTCTAATTCGAGGCCCCTGTCATTGGCATTTAGTTTGTTTATTAACCAACAATTACATTTGGCTGGAGGTCAAGGTTATATTGAAACTAAGCTTCAACTGGAGGCACTTTAACACCTTAGTAGTTTAGTATCTCGGTTAAACTGTGGCCGTTAGAGGTTGCTCGTGTCGCAGAGCTTGGTTGTAAGGCCATATCTGGTTACTAAAACAGAAATTGGTTATTATTATAAAGGTTTCATGTTCCAATAAAAGAAACCATTGAGGGAATTTTTATTTTACAGGGACTTTTTCATAGTAAAAAAACGTTAGTTAGAAAGGAAAAAAATTGTTGGAATTGATCTTGCCTGAAATGGGCACTGATTCCGGTCTGCTCTACATTACAATTATCTTGGTATCCATGAGAGCCACATTTATTGCATAAAAATCCACCTTAGCCAATAAAACAAACCCAAATTCTTGGTCAATTGTCCATTAACTAATTTCTTGTATGGTCAGGCCACACCCTCTTGGTTATCATATTCACTTGTTTGGGCCCATTTAGGGTTAATCTGTGGCTTCCCTTTGCAAAAATTTTAATCTCTCTCTTTTTCCTTGTTTCAGGAACCAACTCTGAATTTCTCTCCGCTTAACAAATTCACTGGCTGAGGGGGGCCTCTTTGTACTCACAGCTTATTTAGCCAAAAGTCTTCTTATCTCCTCCTAGTCTCAGGGTAAATTGCATTAACACAGGACATTAGCATGGGGACGAATTCTGTTTCAAACAAAAAA